>NC_056563.1:29266183-29342124 GCF_013358625.1 Macadamia integrifolia | reverse complement strand
AAAAAAAAAAAAGAAAGGGTGGGGGGGAGGAAGGGTTCAGGATCTACATAAGCTGTTAGTAAAGAACTAGGCATTGACACACACGACTGATTCATATTTGATATTTCAAAAATTACGAGTTCCCAGTATCATTCCATAATATTGAATTAGCTATTGAATTAGCACATGCAGGACAGAGTGCATGGCACCTATACATTAAAATTTACCCAAGAAACAGCTATTGAAATTTCAGAAACTTTGGATTAAATTTGTAACCGGCCAGCATTGGCTTGTGAATTTCTTTAAGGATCAATGATGCATGACGGTCAGATTTTTCTAAAAGTCATAAACCCATGCTTCAAAACCATTCTCACAAATTTTGGATCTTTGAGCAAGCCTTGGGTGTGGTCCTGTTTAGCTTTCTTATTTGATCTTTTGACTCCTAAGCTCCAAAATTTCGGAGAGAAACACAGCATATAATCTTTTAAGATATTATATTATCTCATTTGAAGATATTTGAGACTCAAGGAGTCATATGGTAGTGGTCTTTAGCAGTGGTTCTCACAAATTTGGGTCTTTGAGCAAGTTTTGGGTGGGATCCTGTTTGGATTTCTTATTTGATCTTTCGACTCCTATGCTCCAAAATTTTGTAGAGCACCCAATTTGGCAAAAGTCTTCTCAGATGTGCGATCTCGTCAGGAACCTATGGATGGGCACCCTTAGTTTGGTCATTTATATGGCAATTCTCAACTCGACTCAACTCAGCCTAATCCCAACTAAATGGGGTCAACTACATAAATCTTCTGTTTTCCATCAACTCTATTCAAAGTCATACTTGTTACTAGTCCTAAGCTATTCATGTCTTTCCACACCACTTCTCTTGGAGTCATTTTGGCTCACCTCTGACTCTTTTCGTTCCTCCAACTGGAAACATGTCACTGATGCTTTGGGTTTAAGACTGCAATCTATTACTTCAGATTAGGGTCTAAAAGCATGGGTCGTGCATCATTGATCCTTAAAGATTCACAATCCATTGCCAGCCGGTTACTATACTCAGAATTTTCTGAAGTTTCATTAGTTGTTTTTTGGGTAAATTTTAATGTGTAGACTGTGTTGTGCACCTCTGTCCTGCATCTGCTAATTCAATATTATGCAATGATACCTCCTTGGGTTTTAATTCTTTATACATCAGATAAGGATGGGACTGTTTATTTGGTTCCATATAATAGATACTGATTACATAGTGGAAACCTATAGTTAATTAATTATAATATTTTTTTCATGAAGAAATTTTATTAAGAGAAGAAATGAATTGGGGGAAAAAAAAAAAAGAAAAAAAAAAAAAAAGAGGAAAGAATGCTATAGAAAGAGAAGGAAATGTAAAAAATTAGATGATGAAGAATAAGTAGCTTTTTAGATTTTCTTTTTTTTTTATTTGCATTTCTCTGTTGCTGTTGAAGTAAGCACAGGTCATGATAGCATACAAGTTGATGGGTTTGAGTCCTAGGTCTTTTCCTGGGTCAAGGGAATAAATATAAGCTTGGCTTATTGTTTCAGTCATCAGTCTTGTCAAAGTGGTAGTATTTTATGGAAATATGTTGACATGTTGATGCAAAATCGTGGCTGAACCGGATTGACCCTTCTGGCAATCTAGACTGAGATGAACTAGGTCCAATTGGGCTTTTGGGTTCAGTAGGATTTCTTAATTATTTAGGATTTATTTATTTGGCAAATAGATGCTATTTTTTTTATTTTTGGTTAGTTATTAGACAAGTAGGGAATTTCCAATTTGAGTTTTTTTGTGTTTCTTTTTTTGTCAGTCTAGGTTTTAAGGAGTAATTATTAGGAGATTTTTATTCTATTTCAGTTTTAGATTTCAATTAGGAAGTTTTTAGTTTTGTTTATTATAAATGGGCTTGTAACCCAATTCATTGGGCAGAGATTTGAAGAATGAATTTTATTGAGTTGTTTATGGTACCGGACTGGTACATAACCATGGCCGTGTGACCTCCTCCCCCCCCCCTCTCTCTCTCTCTATTCTTCTTCATTCCCTTCTAATTATTCCTATTTTCCTTTTCCTGTAATGGAAATATTATTGGTTTTCGAAGATATATTCTAAAGTGGTGGGCGACCTAACTTGCAGATTTTGAGGGTAAGAGAACTTCCCTGTTGAGAGAAACAACTTGAGTTGCAGAGCTGGTTCTGGTTACGTATGTGGCTGGAAGTCGTGAGGTTGAAGACAAAGTCTTTCTCCACACGATTCTTTTGTTGCTAATTTATTTCCTTTGGTTTCCAAAATACCCTTACTTCTCTCCTTTTTTACCCCCAAGCCTTTGCCTTAACTTTGCTTCATAGTTTGTCCCTTCACAATAATTCCTATTTTCCTTCATATTCCATCACTTTAACAACCACTTACCGTTTTAAGATTCCCTTAATTTACAAGTCTGCCACCCTATTATAAGCCTCAAAATATTTACTTGTTTTGCCACTGGTTCTTTTGATTTGAGTTATGTAACACTTGGACGAGCCCGTTAGCGATCCAAACAGGGTTTCTTAACCCGGATCCGCATCACGTGTGGAAACTGGAAAGTGGCAAAATATTTAAAAAGATGGAATAACTTGGAAATTGTGGGAATTTGAAAGGAACCTCCAGAACTGATGAGATAGGCTGTGATTAACACTTCAGGACCATCACAGGAGCAAAACAATCATCTATAAATATTCAAGGTTGTCGTTAAATAAAAAAAAGAAGCTTTGAGATTTATAGCTAGTGAGTAGTGGCTGTAGCATTATGTTCAGACCAAGAAAGTTTGGCCTCTACTTGAATCGTAAGTCTATAGCCATAATCATCAAAATACTGCATAGATAATTGGTTATTTTTAGTTTTTTATATATCCCATTCCTTACACACAACATTCTAAACCCCTCCCCCCCCCCAACAAAAAAAAAAGAAAAAAGAAGAGGTTATCTCAGGGGAAACTGTGAAATAAATTTAACATTTTTTGTTTTTTAGAGGAAATTTTACATTATTGTTTTTTCTGATCTTTGGTGCCATAGGGTTTTGTTTACTAGTCTTTCAGAACTTATTTTAATTCTTTAGTGGATGGGATAAAAAAGATTAAATTAAAAATAGTAAAAAACAAAATGGAATATACTGTATTTTCTGAAGTTTTATATTTACAAAATATTCTTAACAAAAATCGAGAAGTTATGCATTAAAATTGTATATTCTAGTGTACCATTGTATAAAATGAAATAATCATACAAAACCAAATAGTTTTATTTGTCTTTACGACAAAATATTTAAATAATATATGATACATTTTATTGATAGCTGACTTTTGAACTATTTTTGAAAATATTAAATGATGGGTTTCTCATGTTTGGTTGACATATATGACATATCATTATGTGAATTGAAGTAATAAGCCAGAAGTATCATTTGGTTGGCATGACCAGAACAGAAATATGTGAAATTTCCACTCAAACATTAATTGCATTTCACTAGGATTTCTTTTTGGTCTTTGCCAATATGGGAATATGTTGGTCTATTTGAGGTGTCGTATCTTGACATTTAGTACGTTGTCTGGGCCCACCTTTTTATTCAGCCAGAAAAAGGGGCTGGAGTAACTTTGCTTGTCATGGATCTGAATAGATAAAATAGTGCAATTGCAGGGTGTTAATTGCTTGAGTTGTGGCATGTACTTCAACATTGTTATGTTAGTTATATTTGTGCCCGCGTGAACTGTGAAGGACAAGGCTCAGGTGCCTTGTGGCATTTCCTTCACTCCAAACTTGGTAACTGGGAGGAATCAAACATTAGTTTCCCATATTTTATTTAAATTCACAGTTCCATTGCAAAACCAATTAGACCATCCACAACTAGCTAATCCAGTCTTTGTTGGCCTTTACTATTTATGTGTATTTTTATATTTCTTCGTTTCCCATTAGGGATCCACATAAAGGGTTTGGTGAGCTGGGCGCTATTATTTCCATTAGTGGTTTATCTCATTTATTGTTTAAGTTCTGTGTTGGAAGATCTTTTTAGCCTTGTGGGTTGGAGGAATTTGTGGCCATCATTTATTGTTTACGTTCTGTGTTTTTCCTTCTTGTACAACTTTGTTCTGGATTATTGTTGTTTGTTGGATGCTGCTATGTTTGTAAATCCTTTTCTTTCTCTTTAAAAGAATCTTGTATTTCTTATTTTACCTATTAAATAAAATTGAAAGATTGAACAAAACTACTAAGAGTCCCATTTTGAAATTAAATTATTTCCCACTAGAGGAAAGTCAAGTTTTCTTTTAACCAGGTAGTGTATTTCATTTTAAGGTACCCTGTATCTATTTGATTTTGAATAAACGTTGAATTTTGTTTGTGTCTTTTAGATTTAAATGGTTTTGATTCATCCATCTAAAGAGGGTTTCGAATGCAGTTGTTGGTGATCTATGCACAAGTGTCTTCAACCTTGTTAGGAGGATTCGCCGAGTCTGGGTGAATGCAGTATGGCTCCTGCTCAAGTCTTAACTGATTTAGACTCAGAAATGATACTGGAAACCACTGCAACTGCAAATGTTACTTCTGACAAAGATGATCTGAATTCCTCAGCAGTCCAAGATGAAAAGGGTCTGAAGTGTACGAGTAATTTTGAGGACACCACGTTTGACATGGAAATTTTGTTGGATCAAGATATAGATACAGTAGAGGAGTCTGTTGATACAGAGGTCGATATAACCGAATGTGTGAATGCTGATGACCTCAGGTTGGCTCATGCTGAAGATCCAAATGCAACTGAATATTCCAGTTCTTTCGATGACACAACATCGGGAACTGAATATGTTTCAAGGTTGAGTGATGCTGAAGTGGAGTCAACATTTTGTGGTGGCAGTGAGTCTGTTTTTGATGGATTTGGTAGCGTGTTCCAAACAAGGTATCATCTGTTCTATATTTCCCATCTCTCTCTCTCTCTCTCTGGACTACCCTAATAATCCCTTAATTCATTTGTAGCTGTTAGCAGTGACAAAGCTAGACAATATTTCTGAAGTTGCCACATATTAAATCAGTAAAGTTCCTTGAGTTTTGATATCTTAGACCTTGGTTCAAGCCACACACCATTATACATATCTTTAAATATGCCCACCTATTTGCATTAAACACTTCTCTTCTATAATACTTTTGCCAATTAACTCTCTGGAGATTATGCCATAACTTTTTCTAGGTCATATAAAGATCATATGGAGATCTTTCTTGAATTCTCTAAATCTTTCCATGAGTCTCTTAAGTAGATAATTAGCTTTTGTAGTTGATCTTCATGGTATGAAACCAAATTGAGTATTCGTAATAATAGTTTCTTGTTTCAATAGTGTTTCAATAACTCTCTCCCATAATTTCATGGTATGACTTATAAGTTCCATGCCTCTATAATTATTACAGTTCTGAATGCTCTTTTATTTTTATAAATCAGAACCATAATTCTTCTCCATTAATTTGGCATTTTCCTTGTGCTCTTAATCTTTTTAACAACTTGGTTAGCCAAGATAAACCACCGTTTCCTAAGCTCTTCCACACTTCTGTTGGGAGTCTTGGGTACCCATCTAGACCTGGTGCCTTGCCTACTTTAATCTTCCTTAAAGCTTCTTTTACTTCAGGCTTCCTAATTTTTTGTATATATCTACAGCATGTGGTGTCTTGATGGGTAATGCTACCATCCAGGACATTATTATTTGAAATATATTCATTTAGTAAGCTGTAGAAATAGTGTTTCTATCTCTCCTGAATATCCTCATCCCTTGTTAAAACTTTATCATCTTCACTTTTAAAGTTTTAATGCATCTAACATAGTCGAAATCTCTACTCTTCCTTTCCCTCTTTTTGGTAATCTTATACATAGTTTTTTCCCCTTTGTGTTCAAATTTCTATAAAGATCCTCTTATCTCTTCACCCTTTCTTTTCCCACAATCTTCTTAGCTTCATTTCTAGCAAGTTTATACCTTTTTAATTCCTCTACATCCTTAGTCCTTTGCCATGTCTTAAAACTATGCTTCTTAGCCTTAATATTTACTTGAGCCTCATCATCCCACTGCCAAGTACTGAATTTGAAGATTCAAACAGTACCAAAAGACATGATCTTTAGTAAAAAAAATAAGTTTAGTTTAGGAGATTTATAACAGCAACAAATCAGATGGTCAAAATAGAGTAATACTCAAATTAAGTTCATTAAATAAAAGGTAAGAACGTTTGCTGAAATTTAGAACTTGATCCAATGGTTGGGTCAGAAAATATGGGATATTCCTAGTAGTACAGGAGAAGGGTATTTCATTCAATATGCTAATCAGACTAATAAACAGAGGATAGAATAATATAGCCCAACTGAATCTGATCATGTACGGGAATTTCAGTAGCACAAATCAGCTGAAAGAGCAATCGATTTAGGATCTCTTTGGTATCATTTAAATTTTTTATTTTTTCCTAAAAAACCTTTTTGAGTGCATTTTTTTAACATTTATGGAGCTTGTTTCTATTTAAAAAGATGGAAAAAACACAAAAACCAAAAATAGATCTTGACCCATTTATGTGTTTTAGCCAAAAACCAATTTTGGCCATTTATTCGCTCAATGTTAATGAACATGTGTTTATATGCACCAAAAGTGAGGGGAAAACGTCATTTGGTTTTGTTATTAGAAAGGTAAGCCCCCCCCCCCTCTTCTTCTTCTTCCTATTGGAGAAAGAAACTGCACTCTGCAATTCGCTCGGCGATCCCAGTACGACACTGCAATTCCCCGGCGATCGACGTTGTATACCCGACGACCAGAGAAAACATTTTCAGATGCCGGAAAACCCAACGGCGGCCTAGAATGGGGTGTAAAACCCTTGCAGGTTTCAGAAATACAAACACCATCGATGGCTTCTTATTGGAGCGGTATACAACCCTAAAGCCATCCAGTGAACGGCTATCAGAACCCCGTGAAATCTGGCGGTGATCAAATGACCCCAAAAAAAAAAAAAAAAAACAACGAAATCTGAATCTAAAACAGCCAGAGATATATGGGTTTTGAATTTTTTTTTAGGTGGATCCATAGCTGGGATGAGACTATACGGACATTCATGGTTGGGAAAACCATGTAGAAGGGGATAATCTGCTATGAAAAAAAAAATTGCTGTGTTTTTGCGGCTGGGAGAAAGGTTTGGGAAAGATGAAGTTAGGCTTTAAGAAACCCTTGGTGAAATGACTCCCTTGCCACTGTGAGTCAAAAAACTATTCTACACATAGGCATACCAAACCATTTCTCATTCCATACTCTATTATGTCTAATGTTTACAACTGGTTTTGATGTTTTGATAAAAATTGGTTTTCATTAATGATTTTTGTTAAATAGGCAAAAATCAAAATAAAAAATGATACCAAAGAGAGCCTTAGTAATCGGAAATTGCAGAATTTCAGATCTGGACAAATAAGGTGAGAATTAGAAAACTGAATCAAGATCAACAGGTCTGATTTGAAAGATTTCTTGATCGAGTTTCGCTTTTATGATGAACAACGCTTCAAAAATTGAGAGGAATCTGATGGTCAGATTCTCTCAATTGAAATTCATGCAAAAAAAGAAAAAAAGGGGTCTTGCGTATGAATCTAAACCAGAACCAGAATTGCAGAACTAGAACAGTAACTCACTTGAATTAATGGAAGGGAAGAAGATGGAAGAATAAATAAGATGGAAAATGCCCGGGCTTCACACCGCAAGGTGGTTGGATGGACCAAACACCAACTAGCCTTCATCAAATGCAAGGGATTCTTTGGCAGTGGAGAAGGAGAGGAGCAGCAACAGCAGGATCAACTGATAGCCCCTCGATTTGCTTTTATTGACAAGAAAAATCGATGGGCTATCTTTGTTTATAGTAAGTGATAGCCCATTGATTTGCTTTTATTGACAAGAAAAATCAATGGGCTATCTTTGTTTATAGTAAGTGATAGCCCATCGATTTGCTTTTATTGACAAGAAAAATCAGAGTAGTGTTGGATAAGGAAAACCTTAACCGACCTCAACTTGTAATAAAAACAAATAACATGCAAACTTAAATTGAGCCATTGGTTCAATAGTGACTGAACCAGAAACAAATAAAAAGAAACTAAGGGCCTGCATGATTACCATTTTGTTTCTGCGCTAAATTTCTATCCATAAATGATCTTTTCTATTTCTGTTTCTGGGCCATATTTCTGGGCAAAAAAACGTGTTTGATAACGTGTAGCAATTTCTATTTCTGGGTTAGAAAAGAAATAGAAATGCATTTGTTAAGCGTATATTAATTTCTATGGATAGAAGTAGAACTTGTATAAATTTACAAAATGTCATTCAATACCTAAAAATTTTGGCATAGGCGGCGGCGGTGGAGGAGGTGGTGGTGATCGTGGCGTTGGAGGAGGGGTGGGGATAGTGGTGGTGTGGCGATGGCGGTGGCGGTGGAGGAGGTGGTGGCATTGGTAATGGTGGTGGTGTTAGTGGCGAAGGTGGTGGGCTGGTGATTGAAGTTGCCTAGGACAAACCCCCTATTTCTCCTTCTTTTTCTAGGATAGAGAAGTTCCTAAAAGATGCTTTTTTTTTTTTTTTTCCTTCTATGTCCCAGCAACCTTTTGGGTCCAATTTATTCCTGGGAACAAAAAAATGAACCGGCGTTAGTAAACAAATTTCTAAAAAAAAAAGAAAAAAGGAAAAAAAAAAAGAAAAGAAAAAAAAAAAGAGAAATAGGGAAACAAAATGGTTATCATGCGGGCCCTAATTAACTCCAATAACAACCAACAACTCAGCTTTATCCCAACTAATTGGGTCGGTTATGGGTCCGATCAAATACAACAAAATAAAAGCAAAAAGAAAGGAACACAACACAACAATAGCTTAGTAAATCCCATATAAATGGGGTCGGTTACATGAATCCTTGCCCTCCAATCAAATCTATTCGAGGTCATACTTGGGACAATTCCTAAACTATGCATGCCTTTCCTCACTACATCTCTTATGATCATTTTGAGTCTGCCCCTAGTTCTTTTAGTTCCTTCAATCTGAATCAGGGTACTCCTACTTACTGGTGCATCTCAAGGCCTCCGTTGAACATGTCCAAGCCACCTCAAGTGACTTTCTCGGAGCTTATTATGAATCGGGGATACTCCCAAATCCGTTCTAATATGATTATTCCTTACTTTATTTTTTCTAGTTTTGCCACACATCCATCTCAATATTCTCATCTCTGCCACACTTCGCTTATTTATATGACACTTTTTTACTGCCCAACCTTCCGCCCCATACATCATAGCCAGTCGTACGACTATCCTATAAATTTTCTTTTAAGATTTAAAGGAATACATTGGTCACACAACACCATCTCTCCACTTCATCCATCCTGCCTTAATCTTCTGTGAAACATCATCCTCTATATTACCTTCTTTATTTATAGTTGACTCCGAATACCTAAAATGATCACTTTGTGGTACCTCTATCCTCAATCTTCACCATTTCATTATCCATCGTAGTGTGACTAAAGTTACACATATACTCAAATTTCGTTTTACTCATCTTAAAACTTCTTGATTCTAAAGTTGATCTCCATAGCTCCAACCTAGCGTTAATCCCAGCTTTTGTTTCATCCACTAAAACAATATCATCAACGAAGAGCATACATCATAGAACCTCATCTTGAATTTTCCTGGTTAAATCATCAATGATAAGCGCAAACAAATTAGGGCTTAAAACAGATCCTTGATGTAGCCTAATTGTAATTGGGAGTTCACTTTTTTGTCCTCCTGTGGTTCTTACATTAGTCACCGCATCCTCATACATATCTTTAATTATATCTGCATATTTATTCAATACCCATCTGTTCTCTAGGACATGCCAGATTAGCTCTCTAGGGAGTCTGTTGTAGGCTTTTTGTAGGTCAATAAAGATCATATGGAGATCCTTCTTGCAAGCCTTAAATCTCTCCATGAGCCTCCTTAAATCTCTCTATGAGCCTCCTGGATAAGTAAATAGCTTTTGTCCTGGATTTACCTGGCATATGACCAAGTTGGTTCTTCGTGATGGTAGATTCTCTTCTCAGGTGGGCTTCAATAATATTTCTCCCACAATTTTATAGTATGACTCATTAATTTTATGCCTTTATAATTATTCCAGTTTTGAATGTCACCTTTTTTTTTTGTAACTAAAAGATAGAATTAAACTATCTAGGCCATGCTACTAGGCTGCTTGCTTCTTGGATCTCATGTGAGAGACCTTCAGGTCCACATCACCGAGTCCCTTCGATGAATGACGTTTTCCTTAAGATTCTCTTAGGACATCGTATTAGTGTTCCATCAAAGTCCACCTTCCTTGTTTGACCAATTTATTAGGAAAGGCATGCTAGCAAAGCCTGTCCTAAGTCTCAAAACCTTCCTTGGAATGCCGGCAATGTTTCAAAAGCTATTTCCTAATCCAACTACTAACATAGCATATTCATTTTTACAGTGTAATGAATTATTTTCGAAATGCCCAAAGCCTGTCCAGAGTCTCCAGACAATGACGGCTTGAAAGAATTATCAATTTTTAGGAGTTGTAATTGTTGGTTGGGTAAATTGTCAGAAGGTTATTAACAGCAATTGGATAAAACTCTGATTAATCTGTTTTACACAGTTCCCTTCCTCGGCCCCCAACCAAAAAAATAAAAGCTCTGTTTTAGGAGATATAAAATGATTTGAAAACATTGAAGTTGGGATAAGTCATATCTTTGCTCACTGATACCCCTCTTAAATATAGAAAAAAAGAATTATCAATTTTTTGGAGTGGTAATTGTTGGTTGGGTAAATTGTGAAAAGGTTATTAACAGCAATTGGATAAAAACTATTTAGCCTGATTAGTTCTGTTTTATACAGTCCCTCCGCCCCCACCCCCCAAAAAAATAAAATAAAATAAAATAAAATAAAAGCTCTGTTTTATGAGATACAAATAATTTAAAAACCTTAAAGTGCTTCAAAATCTAGGTGGTCAATGGAAAGAATGATAATATGTTTCATAAGAATTTAAAGATCTAGTAGTATTTCTGCTTGGGATGTTTGAGCATACTTTTGCTGTGTTGGAGAGCCAACAATTAGTTTGATCGTGTCCTTAATGGGACGCTCTGTCACCTTGTGACCAATTCAACTAAATCTTTTTAAGAGACAGCGATTGATAGCCGTACACCATATCATGGTTAGACATAATCTGAAAGAGTGGCTTTCAGCGACTCTCTTCACAACTTTCTTTATTAGATGTGGTTGCTAGTGTAGTAGATGGATCAAAATCTAATCTTTATTTAAGAAAAGATAAGAGTGTGACACAGTATCATGTAATGAATGGTGTACTGAGTGGGGGAAAGGGGGAAATTTTTTGTTGCTCTTTTCATTCATTTATGTTTGGGAGAGTTGAAGCAAATTCCTCAGGGGTCTTATTCAAGGAAAATATAATTTATACGTTCCTGAAGGAAAAGTTCATGATCCACTTTTTTGGGCCATATGGATGGTTTTTCTGGTCAAACCAATAGTTCGATGGGTAACTGATGCAGACAAGGGATTGAAAAACCAGTATTGTGTCTGTGCAGGTAATGGGCCAAGGTATTCGAAGGAGAAAATACCATAACAGAACTTATAAAAGATGTAATCAAATAAAGAAAATAAGAAAAACAGCCGAATAGGAAGGAGAGTAGCAGAAAATTTAAGAGCAAGCTTGGAAAACCAAACTAGCATTGCTAACTACTAACTAGGCCACTTCTCTGGGAAACAGCAAAAAGGAAGGAGAAATCGCCTATGATTGATTCTTACTCCAAACCAATACTAATATCCTTAGCCTCAATGTCATTAACTCATCACCACAAACAAAGTTATTTACAACGCTATCTATAGACTACCCTTCCCAAAAATGAGATCAGACTTGGACTAAAGGGCAACCTTTTGCACGAGGCTCCCACTACTGCAGGGTCTGGGAGGGGAATATGTATGCAGCAGTACCTCCCTGCTTCACAGGATTTTGTGGCTAAGAGATTAGACTTGGACTCTTAGACATAATCCTGAAATTACTAGAAAATAGACTCTCTTTAATAATAGAGATTTTTAATATTTATCTAATTATAATATCACTGCTCCCATGAGTGCTCAACCCCTTTACAAATTAAATAAAACTATGAACGATAGAAATAGGCTAGAAATTGAAATCCTAATTTGACTAGACTCTTAAAATTAAATCCCATGATGAATCAGCACCCTGTCAGAAAATTGGCCATAATCTACGTTGTCCAATGTCCTGTTTTTGAACTTACTGATTTATCCTAGTTTCTCAAATCTGATTATCAGTTGGATTTTTAATTTACAACAGAATATACTTTGCTTCTTTTCATATCTGATTACATTGCGTAAAATTCTGAGCTTCCATATCTGGTTTCTAGTCTAATTCATTCCTACCAGATTTTTTTTTTCTCTCTCTTTGCTTCCTTTTCAGCAGAATTTTTTCATTGGTAGCCCATACCTTGGATTAGCCATGTGCCAAGTTTGGGGTCCCACCACAACCATTTTGTCCACTATGTATTGAGCTTTTATGCTTGTATTTTCAACCATTGAACCAAAGACATCAATGTTGACATTATCGTTGACTCCTTGTCATAGTTGTCAAGGCGTCGCCAAGGTGCCGCCTTGGCGTCCAGGCGGTTTGCCTGGGGCCTAGGCGTCTGTCACCTTATATTTTTTGCACTTATTTATGCCAAATACCATTTAAGTAAATGTTTTTATATTTTGTTATTTCATTTACTTAAAATATTATTCATAAATAAGCAAATAACCCCTATTTGAATCCAATAAAAATAGTTTAAAATCAAATTCCAAAAGGATAAAAAGTCAATCCCCTGGTCCAAGAACAAAAACTGGTTTTTTGGTTGTAGGGCGATTTTCAACTTCCAAATGCTAAGGTTTTTCTCAATTCTGAAAATTTTATAAATTTTATCATGGTAGAACATTGCTAAAAGCCAAAAGTCTGGTAAGATAATCTTTTGTTTTGATGCCCCCTAAAATTATTTCCATTCAGGTGATTTAACAACATTCGCACACTTTAAAATAAGTTTGACCGAAGGTCCGGAACTTAACTTTGTCATAACAACTCAGATTTAAGTAATCTTAGACTTGTTGGAAAGCTAGTTTTGTGTTATACTTAATACAAAAAGTCTCATATAAAAATAAAATCATTTGACCAATAAAACTTATTATAAAGCAAGAGCATTTCTCTAAATGTCAATAAGTTATGTTGATTTTTATGACTTGATGTGAGTGTCACTATGTTGATCTTTTATGACTTGATGTTTAATGTTGATTGATTTTTTATGTCATAGGGTATATATATTATAGCATACAAAAACTTTACAAAATAGGGGATATAAAAAATAACACATGGGCGTTTTGATCGCCATTGCAACGCCATAGCGGACGATTCACCGCCAAATCAATTAGCCACCCATCCACCACTTTGGGTCGCCATGACAGCTATACTCCTT
This sequence comes from Macadamia integrifolia, assembly GCF_013358625.1. Taxonomy (NCBI): domain Eukaryota; kingdom Viridiplantae; phylum Streptophyta; class Magnoliopsida; order Proteales; family Proteaceae; genus Macadamia; species Macadamia integrifolia. The sequence goes on along the minus strand of NC_056563.1, from coordinate 29,328,615 downwards.
GTAATGCTGCCATGTCAGTAAAGAAACCAAGGGAAACCATTGTTAAACAATGGAAGATGATCATCAAAACAATACCTTTCTTAATCAGCGGCTAAGGCAACACATCTGATGGTATTTTGAATAGATCTTCATTTCTATGTTGAATTATATTGCATTGTCTAACTTCAAATATATATTCTGCTTCAATCTTTTAGGAAGAAGAAGTTGACAGCTCATTGGAGGAAGTATATCAGACCTCTAATGTGGCGGTGCAAATGGTTAGAACTGAGAATTAAGGAATTTCAGTGCCAAGCATTAAAGTATGATAAAGAGCTTGCAGAATATGATCAAAGAAAGCAGTTTGATTCAGGGCAGCTTGCGTTAGAAGGGTGTTGTATGAGGTCACTACCATTTTCTAGACAGTTTGATAGGAAAAAGGCCATGAAGAGGAGAAAACGAAAGAGAGTTGAAGACACAGTTGATATATCATCATATATGTCACGCCATAGCCTGTTCTCATACTATGGTACAAATAAATTGGTTACACTTATAAATATGCTTTTTATGAGCCTGTTTTTATCATTTGTAATTTTCCTACATGATCCCTTGCAGAGAATAAGAGGTCCAATGTAGATGGTGTTTCTCTGGATGATGATTGTGGTAATCAAGGTAAGAATTGACCACTGGGCCTTCCTAGAGAAATTTGGTGCCTTTGTTTGACACTTGAAGTATAATCAGAAATAAGGAAGTAAGATAGATTTTAATGTACCACGTACAATTTTTAAAGATACTAGAAGCATTGAACTACTTCAACTTGATGACTGTGTTGTTCTTTCCTTTTTGGATTTGTATATCGGGCAAGTGCTTAAACCTAAGATACTTCCTGACACATGAACCAGAATCCCTAATTTGGACCGGGTATAGGGGCTGTACTGTCTATTTGCATGACCGGCTGATCCAAGTGGTTTGATTTAACTGTATCAATGAGGTCTCTATGGGCATCTGAGAACCGGCTCTAACAATTCTTATTCTTTGAAAATCTTAGAAGGAGCATTAAATCCTAAGTAGTGAAGGTAATGCAGGCTAATCCCAAACCAGAAAATCCAGCAAGAGACTAGCACAAAATAGACTGCAGAACAGGGAACAGAAGTTATGAAACAGAACCGGGATAAAATGTATAACTTGAGTTAGAAAAAATTAGAATAACCCAATATTCAGTCAAGTGATCTATTCTATTGGTGGAATAGACTGCAGAATCTGAAAAAAATTCTGATAGCAGAATAAGGATCTGCAGAGAAGTCATAGTGCTAATAGGAAAACTAATAGCAGACTTAGAACAGTAATATTGATCAGAATTTGTTATGAAATATATTCATAATTTCGAAGAGAGTGAAATGAGAAAGTTGTCTGAATTTTTGAGGTAAAACAGGCCAATAACTAGAGAGAAAAAAAAAGGGGGGGGGGTCTCATCTTTCTCGGTATGCTGCTGAAGCAACTGCAGAACATGAGGGTCGATCCACCAGAAATCTGGGGATGAAGTCGGTTGTAATGAAAGTTAAAGGATCTAATTTTTTCAGGAAAAAGAAAGCAGTGATCCTGAGCTGGAGATAGGGTTCTTTTGATCCATTATAACCGTAATTCCTTCAAACCCTCTTCTTCCTCGTTCTCTCACGGTTTCCTCTATATCTGATTGTTGGAGAATCGGCAATTGGTGGGTGGTGCAATGAAGATCACCACATTTTTGCATGAATATCCGTAGCTGCAAGCATTGATGCTGCAACCGATCAATGCCGTGATGTTCCTGTCTGTAAGACCCCTCTCCACCTTGTTGTTCAAGTCCAACTCCGTGATCCCATCTCAATCTTCTCCTTTTGCATGCCAGGCATCCCTTGGAGCAAAGCTTTATCATCAGAAAGTACTGAAGTACTGCCAGATATCCCCATGGCTCCCAGCTTCTTGGAAGTTACTGGTATCTGTTGCTGTGATCTAAGCTGAGATGTATTTAATTGAACCCCTGTAGGGGGGGTTGCACTCTCCCTATTCGGCTCTTTGGAGTTTAAAACCGAAATGGTTTCCTGTGTGATCCGATTCATCTCCAGAAATCAAATGAGTGAAGTTTGGGAAGGTTCACGGAATCATTTCGTTTTTTCCTGACTTCCCAGCCTAAAATTTAGTGCTGGAGGGGCTTACAGATGTATTCATCAACTATCCAGCCTAAAATCTATACTACTTTCCTTGCATTGAAAAGATCCTTAAGTTTGCCATATTTATTCCATGATTTTGTGGTATCAACTAGCTCAGCTACCCAAATCTTCTGAGGCATGAGAGAGCTTTGGAAAGCTAATTCTGTATTCTCCATGTCAAGAAGCCATGGGTCTTCCCATATTCTTACTGAAGAGCCATCTCCAATGTTGTGCACCTGAAATCCAGTCCTTTGGCTTATTTTCTTGTTGGGTATCACAGTACATACTGACTTAGAAAGTACCTGATTTACATCGGATCAGGAAGACATTTTCTACATCATGGCATAACTTACACTATATTCCATGTCCAGATCTCGCAACCAATAGAAATTAAAACTTCCGCGTTCCACCCAAATATGTGAAGTTCAGACCCCTAAAGAAAACTTTTAACTGCCAACTGATGCAAATCTATTCTGGATAAGTAAATACGATCCTGAACTTAGTGTCAACTCAGTCTTCTTCTGTTCTACGTGAGAGCAGATGTTGAGAGGGATGACTTTAGTAAATTTTTTTGTTTGAAGCCCTTTTTCTTGGCTAACGATAGGGTATCCAGGCCTTCGGCCTGACTAGTGTTATTGCCATCACTCTTTCTTGATGCATCCTGTATCCTTTTCTTTAGTTCTGAGTGTTCTTTTCAATTCAACATTTTATCCTCTTCCAAATGTTTTTTATTTGCAGTTCTTGTGATATTTCTGTTTTAATTACTCACAATTATAGATTAAAGTGTTAACCTATTCTATTAGCCTTTAGCTATAGTCAATGGAGGTAATTACTATTTTCAAGACAAATTACTCCTCCTAATCCTTAATATTTTTAAAATTGTGTTCCCAATCCTTTTTTAAGCGGTGATTCTATTTTGCACATCATAGGAATGGTTTTATATCATGATCTGTTGGGAAGACTTCTCGTAAAGCTAGAAAATGGCTAGAGAAAAAGTTGCTGTAGTGCAAATTTTGGACCATTAATTTTAAGCAATCACTTTCTTATTCCATTGCAGTGGGCTTCCTTTCTATGGCTACATATATTCTTCACAGCTGATAAAGAGCGTAAACAGACTACGAAGTAGAGCATATGAAAAGCACCGAAATAACTGACAAACTGAAAGTCCATAACTTTGAACTTTACATAATTGAAACTTAAATAGAATTTAATGTTGGTTTTAGTATTAGGCGCTGTTGCTTGATGCAATGGCAAAAAGCTTAGGTTATCCATATGAAGGCACAGGTTTGGACCATCTCCAATCCTCCCCTTCCCAGACCTTAAAAAGCGAAACTTAATCTGGGTTGCCACCCTTTTAGCCCAACATTTTTATAATGGATAACATGTTTAGCATATGTGTCATAATTATAACCTTTTCATGTATGAACTCATGTTTTATGCTTTTTGTATGCAGGTGAATTTGTTGGTTATACCTAAATAATGCTAATATGTGCACTTGCATTCAGTTTATGTTGGATTTGCGTATATTGTTGACGAGTTCTGCACTTCAGTTGGATTGTTGTGTACATTGAGAGCTTATTCCTTAATCCTTAATCCTTTTTAAGAAAAAATATTACTTTATTCTTTTACAAGAAAGCTTGCTATGATACGACTACACAGTTCTGTTGGATGCTTTCATGCATAATTGTGTGATATTCTTTTTGGTTGTTTGGACTTGGTATATTACTTGTCCATGTTTCTTGTGAATGAAGACTGACAACTTTTGATCTAGCAGAAAATATGGCTCTAGTGAGAGTGGGATAGCAAAATGAGATCTTTGTAGCTTATATTTAGAAGGATGAGTCTCTCCTGGTTTGAGTGGAGTATATTGTTTGCACATCCTTGTACAGAGCAGTGACTCAGTGGGAAGGATGTTATATGATGTTGTTGACACTCCACCTCAATCCCATTTTTAAGTATGGTAATAATTGGCATATGGTGCTTGGTGTAGTGCCATAGACGTGAAAAGCATGATAAGCCAATAGAATATTGAAAGTGTAAATTTATTTTTCCTCATGTTTCCACCATCTATTGGAATGGAAAACTTCAGTTGTGTCAAGGTCATCTGAATAGCAGGCTTCCTGATTGAGCCTTACCACCTTTGATTAGCTGAGGATGATTTCCACCAATTTTACATAAAGCAAAAAGGGTTCTTTTCTGGACCATCTAATCGGAAATTCAATAATGATCTCCGTTAACTGGTCTGAGCTTTGAGTGTGTCATTGACTGTTGGTTGGATGTCACATATGATTCAACTGATTCACATATGGTGTCACTGTGTCAGTTTACACAGTTATGCATGTGCAAGAAAGTTCCATTGATGTTATACTTTAACTGTTTCAGTATTGCAATTCTCTGGAAATAATTACGTTTTCTTAGACCAACTTAATATATTTGTTATTCTTTTGGGGATAGTTATTGCGGCAGATCGAAATGCTAATGGCAATGGTGAGTTTGGTGTTGATTATGAGTGGCCATTACTTGACTTTGGAGAAGGTGATAATCCTTTGGAGCAAATCCTTTGGAAGATCGAGGATGTGCAATCTCGAGCCCACAAATTGAAGACTCAGCTTGACAAGGTGATGAACAGTAATGCTGGGAGGCTCTCTTCTGCAGAAAATTTAAACCTGCTTCTGCCATCTGAGGTGCCTTCAAGTTCTGCTCGAAGTCCTACTGTCTCTCTGGGCAAGGGATGCACCACACAGACTCACGTTTTATATACTCCACCTCCACATGTATCCAAGCATGAGATTGGTGATCTGGTCATGCCTGAAAGTGCCGTTTCAAGTTATGGGGAGGCAAATCCTCTTCCTGATATAATTGAAAGCACAATGGGACTATTATCTGCTGCTGATATTGCTCTTGATCAGCCACAGATTGGTGATTCATGTGAAGATGTAAAGTTGTGCTGTTTATCAATTTCGGCATTCGTGTTCTTTTAAAGCATATGGCCTTATTTCTTGATTTCACTACAGAGAGGAGTTATTGAAAAAGTTCTTGTGTTTTATTTTATTGGTTATAAAATAAATTTTTATTTTCTTTTCCCCTCCAGATTGCGGATGATGTTTTGATACGTAATCAGTCAGTTCAGGGAGAGTTGTACAGTTTTGAAAAGTTGAAGAGTCAGCCCTCAGAGATGCCTTGTCATCCTGTGAAAGAGCAAGAGGAGAACAGGATTTCCCCAGTTTCAGCACCAGAACTTAACGTTGCCCAAAAGACCATTGCGGCTCAGGAGCAGTCAATTCTAAAGTCTTGCTTAGCATCTGACTTTCAGGTCCCTAAAACCAAGAGAAAGCGAGGCGAGAGGAAAGCTGGTTCTGGTTGCTGGAGTAAGAAATCATCAGGTGAGCCTGATCATTGAGCTTGAAGTCTTCGTAGAATTGGCCTCTTCATTTGAAGATTTAAGCACTAAGACCAAAAATGGTCCAGTTTTTTCTTTTTTTATTGATGTAAACTTTTTTTTTTTTAAATCAAATGTAAATTTACTTGCTCATACTGGATTTTTTTTTTTAATGTACTGGAATTATTGTCGAAGTTGTTAGTTCCCTCTCTCTCCCTAATTTTTTTTCAGACCCCAATAATTTTGTTTAGTTTGAAGCTTGAGAATCCAAAGCATAAAATTAAACTTGGTTTTGTTTTATGTCGACTGAGGGAAGTGCTCTGTATCATGGGGTATTTCAGTTTTCTGCCTCAAGAACCCATTACCATGATGACAAGAGTTGAATCCTTCATCTTCTCAACTCCCACAAAATAATGGAAATGCCAGTTAATGTTAGGTATTTTATTACGGGAGAAAAAACACTATCCGTCTGCATTCTCCATACCCAGACACAGCTCCCTGTTTTCAGGGGCTGTGAAAAGATGCCCCTGCTCCTGAAAACAGGATGCTGTGTCTGGGCGTGGGAATCTAGATGGGTGTACTCCCGTGTCTGGGTGGAGGGGGAGCTCTCGACATGTGCCCCTATTTTTACTCTCAAGTTTGGGAGTTGAAATCCCAATGGGAAATGTCTAGGGAACCTATGGTTGATGAAAGAAACAATTTTTTGACCTCTTTTTTTTTATGGGTAGGCCCCAAGAAGAGTGAAACTCTTGACCTCTTCATTGAGGAGTTGGTCTTTACCAATTGAGCAACCCCCTTGGGGTAAGTTCCTGACCTGTTAGTCCTACCATTCCTTAATTCCATTAAAAACAGCGTAACAAGTGCACGAGGCCACTGCAGAGTCTTGGAAGGGTTATAACATATGAACCCTTTCCCCCTGTTCCACAGAGAGGCTGTTTTCTGATTCAAACCTGCAAACACTATGCCGCAATACAGCAACCTTATTGTTATGCCAAGGTCGACCCTCTCCATTCCTTAATTCCATCAACTCCAACCATTCAAACCAATAATTGACATCAGTTTGGGCTGGCAGAAATCCTATTCCATTAAAATTAAATCCCAATACTTCATAAACCTAAGGCTTACACATAGTAATATCATGTGAGGGAGAAAGGGAAGGCCATCCATACGGGTTCTTATAGCAATAAAACTGGCTATTTTTTTTGGGTTTGTTCAAAATGTTTTCTTGTTCTTGAAGTTCACTGAATCCTAACCCGTTAGGACAGGACAAGTTTGGTGGCTGAAGCCCACCCATTACCATCCCTTGCATGCAACCTGAGCATGGACAGGACATGGGAGATCCACCTTGGTGTTTTCATATTAGTAACTTTTGTAGACTAAATCCTTGAGAAGGTGAGGGATAACCTAAAGTTGCTTAATTGACTGTAATCGTCTGCAAGCAAGATCAAGTAAATTCATGGCTAACAGTGAAGGTTACAGGAGACTTTGTGGGAGTGGTTGACTCCCAAAGAAACTCAGTTCAAGAATTCAACACCCATAAAATACAATGTGAGATAATAAAATAAGAGCTAAAGAGAAGGATTCAACACCCATAAACTACATCCACTTCAAGGACTTTCTCATTCTTTACATATCCACTGACTCAATTGCTTCAATGGGTAGCAATCAAACCCTTACAAAGTAATGTTTTTTATGGCTCACTTCACAACCATTTGTTGTTTCCTGGGTTTACAATAAGCAGAAAGGTTTCTATGGCTCACCATCAAACCCGGTGTTTCACTCCAGTTAACACCAAACATGAGTGTTTTAAAGTTCACACCTAACCTCTACATTCTCCATCTAAGGAGATGCTGAACTCAACCAAACAAAACCTCTAAATAACCTCTTGAAGGCTGATATTCCATTTGAAGCTCTCATGGCTTAGTTCCTCTTCAAGCTCCCAAAATGATCTGCGTGATATGCTCATGGGTATTTACACCCCCCCCCCCCAAAAAAAAAAATTCCTCATGGGTATTCTTGAGATCCTCCAAGCTTGCCCTTTTTTTTTTTGCTAACGGCAGGTATTCAAGCCTTTGGCCAGACTAGTCCCGTGGGCCTATATTAACCCCACAACCGCATGGACCGGGTAATACTGAGTTGACTGAGAACCATTCAACCTTCATTGAAAGCAGTGAAGAGGACTAAACACCCCCGTATGAAAAAAAATCCTCATGAGTATTCTTGAGATCCTCCAAGCTTGGCCCTCTTGTCATTCACATTATCACTCAAAAGAGTGTTCCATTAAGTTCTCCAAAGGCATACCAAAATGTTCCCGACACAACTGAGGAATAAATTGCATAGATCCTCTCCTAAGATATCACACCTACTTTTTATATATGACACATTTATCCCAAAATGTTTCAGCATCTTCTAATTAAGATATCAACTTTGAAAAGAATGGTATCTTTTTCAGCTGATCCACACCACCTGTTTTAAAATATTTTGTTTACTAGACTCTTTTAAGTACAATTGCTCAGGATTCCAAATATCTAGGTATCCATAGGGAAAATGATGTACACACTAGGTTTTTTTTTTTGACAAATCCTCATTAAAAATAAAAAAAACTGCTGCTTCATTTTCTTTTATCCATCGTGCACAGAATAAACTAAGCTCTTGGCAAATACCATTTTCAGCACAAGCTGGTAGAACAATTCCTTTCCAGGTCTTATTCATTCATGACTCATTAATCCTATCTGTAATCTGTTGATGCTCAAATTATGTTGAACATAAGTACTGCTCCTGCGTCATGACCCTGTGGTTAAGTTTTGCTTTTCTTATTGGACACAGAACTACTAGATACTAAAGACCAGAAATTCTCCTTCAAATCATCCTTATCCACATCTTAAAAATCCTTGTACCCAACTAAAGAGAATCCCCTTGATCCAAGAAATGAATCTGTAAAAATCACAATCTCCCCACTTGAACAAATGAACAGGTCTTGGCCAGAAGAAATTTATGATAAGAAACATAGCCAGGTTCTTGAATTAAAGTCACACTCAAAAGTATTCAACCCAATAAAGAGGATACCTATGGAGAAGATATTAATCCAACGACACCATACACCAACAGATGAGGATTTTGAAGAGATTCAAGTCGATTCAAACACAGCTAAGAAAGGACAAGAGGCAGTGCCATGTGAAGAGTTAAACAGCAGATAATCATGTATTCAAATTCATATGTAAACTTGTCATTATATGTAGTAAACTGGAGCTCTCAGCCTCTCACTGCTCAATCCTTGAGCCTGAAACTTAAAAAGTCTCAAATTAGGAAGAAAATTCCAGAATATGACAAAAGAAAAGTAAATTCGGTCCACAACTGTAAGTGTTTCTACGCACAAACTTGTATATGAGTATATCAACAACCATGCCTTAGTGTCCGACTATTCAAGCTCCTAAATCTGCAGTCATCTCCTGTCTCCAAAAAAAGCAAAACTTGGGTCAATTAACTCCTCAATTTCCTATTCTTCTAGTCTTTCTCAGCTGCATTCTTCAATTGCATCAATGATGACAAGAGGAAGTTGATGTTAATACATATGAAGTCTCTTATGACAATTACTGCATGTGATGGAAGGAAGATTCAAGACATCAATCAGTCTAACAGCATGTTCATAGACACCTCACTAAAATATCTGAATCCAACTCCACATATAAGGTCCTCTTCTAAAAGTAAACAGATCAGACCATTGGATATTCTAAATGTCCAAGCAAACAATATGTTCAAAAAAAAATAAATATTCAAGAAGACCCCCTTTCCATTCATATGACGTCACTGAACAAAGAGGATTTAAGTTGAAAATAGTGTTCAAATCACTTCCATTTCCCTCTGTTTAGCCCATGGTAAAGAAAATGAGATGCCCCAGACCCTATCAGATCTTAAGCTGTCCCTCTTTCCTACACAAAATTAGCATCATCATCGATAAGCTGCCATGTAAGACAAGAAGACATTTATTTCTTCATCACTTGTTTCTAGTTTCTATTTCTACATATAGGAGTTTTGGTAAGCATGCAGCATATCAAAGAACTTACCTTGTTTTGAGCTTTTAAACAATGTTGAGGTTATTTTGCCGAAAAAGGAGTTTCTAGACAGCGATGTAAAGAACTAATGAGGATGCAGCAACATGCAGTGGCCCAAGGAGAGTATATAAAATGTTGGAATAGAGGCAATGGAATAAGTTATCCAAGAATTGAAGAACGCAATATATTATTCATATAATCAAATAGAGCATACTAATTTCCAAATTGAAGATAGCAATCAAGGTTTTCACCATCTACTGTCTCAAATAAGTCTGAGTTACTGTATGTTTTAGGATAATATTTTCCATTTGGAGAGTAGCAATTTACTCTAAGACTGTTGGATCATTAACATGGACAAAAAGATCTAGAAAATATATTTTTCCTGACTCAACCCACACAATAAGTTACAAGTTAATATTTCTTAGGTACAGCAAGATTAATGGCTCTGTATATATGTCATCAGTTTTTCCAACCAAATCTAGAACAGGAAACAAGGCGCAGCTGATATGCAAAGATGTGAATGGACCAGTAAGAGAACAGCTTCAGCCCAGAAGTTCATATGATACCAGAGAATTCTTCAAACATCTGTGGTCACTTTTATCAGTAGGTAGTTGAGTTCTATAACAGACCTATAACAAGCATCCAAAGCCATAAAGAGCTATTCATGGAAAAATAATTGATCCAGGTCCCCACAATAACATCATTAGGGTTGATTTTATAAGATTATGGAAAAGGTGAACAGATTCTACAACGGGAGATGAAGTCAGTCCTTTTCAAACGGAACTCCAATTCCAAATTAACAAGGTGCATGGAACTGTCGAGCTTAGAGTAGGTAACAATAAGAAGCTAATCTGCTCAAAATTTAATTAAGCTGGTTCAAAAGAGTAGGACTTAGGCCAAGCCGAGAACTTCTGAGTGTGAGAAAAAAATTGGAATAGAGAGGAACATAAACAAAAAACCAAAGAAATAAAGCAAAAAAAAAAAAAAAAAGGATTAAAATACTACTGCCAAGAGATGACTTGATGCTTGAGGAAAAAGTTGAGAGCCAATCATCATGCTGAGCTTAGAATGGCGATTTCTATTTCTTCGACAACAGTAAGGAAATAAAATCTAAACTCACTCAACCACCAAGGTCACAACAATGAAGCAAACTGCAATAGCAATACCATTTGGATACAAATCGATCAAAATGAAAAAGAAAATTGTAATTTGTACCTGTTCACATAGTCTATCTTCAAGCATCCCAAGCATCTCCAGTGAAAGCTAACTCTCAGCACCTGTGATGTCCAGGTCGAGAGTTAGCTTTCACTGGAGATGCCTCAACTTGTAAAGATGACCCCTTTTATTTACTGAACAAAAACTCAGTACCTGAAGATGACCAGATCAAAACACTGCAACCATGAAGTGTACAAAAGGGAGAACCCATCCACTCCTGTCAAGCACCTCTGTAATGATGACAAAGCTAGGTTCCTTACATCTTCTCTGTGGTCCAAGCAAACCTTCCTCAAGCCCTGACCTAGCCTCAGGCACATGTCCCCTATATCTTGATACATTTTTGCAGCAGCTTCCTGCCCTGCAGCTTTCTTAGTCTCACGAGACCACTGTGCTAAACAGGTCATGGACTCTGCCATCAAATCCAGTGCTCGCATTGATCGCGCTGCCTGCGCAACACGAGACTCAGCCAACTGCCTCACGATATCCACACACACAATGTAATTTGCAGGTGAGAGATGAGCCCCATCAGACACGATAAACATTAATGCTTCAAATCCTGCATCAGACGCTTCAGGATGGCGAGCTGTGATGGAGAGAATATTGATTTGTGCGCCACCCCATCGAGGATCTGATGTGTGTGGCATTAGCCTTCACGAGGCGCATGACTTCTTGTGTAATGTTCTCACAATATGCATCAGCAACCCAAGCATCAAGCTTAGAGACCAGTTGCAATGACCTCAGTAGTTCATCAGCGAGGTTCTCCTTATAGGGAAGCAACCGCTGGCATATTCGAAGAAGTCCACACACAGCCCTTTCTACCAGGGCACAAGGCATCAAAGTTGACTGAACAATGTTGGATACATGCTCATAAACACCCTGCCACAGAAGAAAAATCCTATCCCGGTTGTTCAAGGTGATTGCTATCAACAACTCCAAGCAGAACTGCAGAAGATAGCAGTGTCTTCATCTTCAGGAGAGCTGTTCCCCTTCTGAGATCTCCTGGCAGCCCATATGAGAGCTCGTGTAAGTTGCAACAGTGAATCAGCTTGCAAAAACTTGCTCTCTGTAAATATGCTATCAATGTGGCACAGTTCTGAATAGTCTGAAGTGTACGTTGATGAGCAGCAAGTTGTTGTTCAGTGGGTTGCGATCTTGGCTCCTCTGTGTCAAGAGACAAGAGCTGGCTGAACCGGCCCATAAGCCCAGACGATCTACGAGGTGTACCCAGAGAAGGCATCTGGGATGTGGATAGGGAACTTGTAACAGGTTTTCCATGACAAGGGTCAGCAGCAACCTCCAAGCCATCAGCAGCCTCACCTGCCACACGGGCGGGGAGAAGACCAAGCTTGTGCAATCTTAAGATGCAGTCCAGAATGTTTCTCCATCCAGTGCGGATATAATCACCATACTTATTTGCTATGGTAAAGACAGTCACAGTGGCCATTCTAGCTTTCATATCATCACCAAAAGCAAGAACAGGTTCCTCTGCAGATGATGGGTTAATGGGAGTTGTGAACTTACAGAGAGACACAACAAGGTCATCCAATACATCTTCAAGATGATGACATGCCAAAATTTTAGCAACTGCCAGGAATCCATCAACACATGTTTGGAAAACATCTTCACTCTCAGCATGATCAAATACCACTGAGATAGCAGCAATTGTGGGACCCGACATTATGGCAAACATACCATGGTCCAGGAAGGGTCTGGAATCGCACATAATAAAAGGAGCAGTCTTCTTTGACTTGGGCATTAAATCAATCCAATAGCTTGGGGTCATCTCGGGGAAACCAATACCTTGTTCCGTTATAGTTCGGATCTCATTCTTGCATATTGAGTGGTAAGGCTCTGACAAAAACTCCTGAGGGAGATCATTCCCTCCATTTATGTGTCGATTATTTCTTATAAAATCCTCTTCGGTCATCTTTTTCTTCACTTGTACATTGTGTTGATCTGTGTTAAGCATTATTAAAGAATATGACAACAAGAGAGAAGCATCCTTGTTGGCTAGAATCAGCAGTGATTGCTCATAATATCTCTCCGAGAATGCCTCAAGAACTCTCTGAATCTTTTGCGACTCTCCAGGCAATCGAAAAGTTTCTAAGAAGAGCCGCAGTGCAGTATCAAAATTCATGTTTTCAAAATCAAAAGGTTCCAGAAAATTCATGAAGCACTTGAACACAAAACTCATCATGATTTCCTATGAAATCGCCCACAAGATTCTTATCTAACCCAGCTGTGTACCTGAAAAAGCAAGCCACACTTGGGTTAAGCTCATCAGTCAACAAATGTGTTCCCCGGAGAAACTCTAACCCTTTCTTTGGATCACGGTTAAAGTGATCAGCACGAATCATCAATCTTCTCTTAATGTATTTCCTCCAATGAACAAAAGGAACCCAATGATTAGGATCAGAATAGTTTTCAAATTTCACAGTCCAGAATGGGCTATATTCCTCAAGATCTACTGAAACCTGCTCCGGAACAAGTGATCCATTGCCTATCCTCTCTGCCATTCCCTGAATCACTGCAATTAGACCATCCAAAGCAAGAATATACATTGCCAACAAAGGGTAGTTCACTGGAAATGCACACTTTGATAACAGGTTAGCAAGGTCTTCAAACACATTACTGCAAGTAATATCACAATCAAAGTTGGCATATATCTCTGCCATGAATGTCCTCTGCCTGCAGAAGTCAACAAGAGCTTCCATTGCAACTTCCTGTTGTTGGTCTGAAGCCACATGCCTGCTTTGTCCAAGCCTCAATATCACGCAAGAAATGAAAGCCTCTACTTGTAGTTTTAGCTCAGAACGCAAATGGTGATACAGATTGAGAATGATGCTACATACCACGGAAAGATTCATTGGACTCATTGACAAGCCAAACTGCATGAGGTTACGAAATAGCTCATCCTGTATCAAGGCTAATAACTTAGGTTGTTTTCTAATAGAGGGACCACTGAATTTGATAGCCAAATTGATTAAACTCAAAGAAAAAAGTGGCACATCTTCATGACTTGCCATAGAATTTGACCTCGGACCCATTCCAATCTGATCAGTGTTATCTAACAAGGGACACAAGAAGTGAAGTATTTCCACCATGCAGGGTACCCCATATGGCTCTGTCATGAGATACAAATCATTTGGAGTGGCCTCTTCTCCATTACTAGCTCCAATTGTGTTTTCCTCTGCGAAGTTTACCCGAAGATCTCCCCTCCCCCCCAAATATCTATTTTAGTCTTAATGCATTCTAAATTTGCAATTGTAGAAACTGCTTATCATACTTTAATGTGATTCAGTTTATTTTGTTCACCATATGAGAGTTCTTACATGTGTGTTTGTGTTTATTATCTTTCAACCACAGGGTGGAGTATGGTTCTGTCCGGTTCCAATACCTTGTCTCTGTAGTTTATAGGTGTGACACTGATAGCACTTAGATTGTTTATTCCAAACTCAAGTGTAAATATGGGGAGTCTAAGGCTGCATTCCGGAATCAAGGCGATTGAAGAAGAGCCTGAAGACTGTGACTGTTCACCAAATGGAGGTTGCTTTAGCATGTGTGGGGAATTCAGAAGTAGGTGCTGTGTTGGCTGTTATGATAAGAAAAATGTTAGGTGGGGAGGTCGTTATATGGCTGGAGATGATCAGTTAGAGCACTCTTTCATCCAATCATTGATGGCATTGCAGAAGCAAATTTTTTCATGGCAAAGTCAGTGGCAATCAATAACTCCAGCTGCATATTTCCAGCCATTTTTGGATTTGATTCAATCAGATGAAACTGGAGCACCAATCACTAGTGCGGCCTTATCATCTGTTTACAAGATCCTAACTCTTGACATACTTGATCTAAATACTGTTAATGTGGAACATGTTATGCCTTTGGTGGCTGAAGCTGTGACGAGTTGCCCGTTCAAGGTGACTGATCCAGCTTCAGAAGAAGTAGTACTGATGAAGATAATTCAGGTTTTCCTTGCTTGCATGAAAAGTAAGGCATCGGTTGTGCTGAGTAACCAGAATGTGTGCAACATAGTCAATACCTGCTTCGGTATAGTTCATCAAGCAGGATCAAAAGGTGAGTTGTTGCAGTGGATTGCTCGCCACGCCATGCATGAACTTGTCAGTCGCATCTTTTCTCACCTTCCAGAGATAGATAAAGCAGAACATTTTATTTTTTATTATTATTATTATTATTTTTTAATGTGAGGAAACATCAACCGGTTCCCTTTTCAGATTACGTCTTCACTCTGGACCACCCTTGTTTTGCCATAATATATGAAACTGCTCTTCTGCTTGTACTTGGGAGGCCTAGACAAGGACTACACCCTCAGTAGCAAAAAATTGGCCAACGGCAGTGACAGTTCTGAACATGATGTTCAGATGCCTTCTGTTGGTTTGGTTTCAAATGCTTCCATAGGTTTATTATAAGCATCTACATAATCAGTATTGGGAAATTGCTAATATAAATAACTTGAGCAGATGGTCCTATGATGCAGAATTGAAGACATAGAGCAGGAGGAAGAAGAGGGCCTAACAGCCCACAATTTTGGTTCATTTGTAGTTTGTTTTATTTATTTATTTTGGTTTGGTTCGGTTCATTAGTTGAGCCAATTTGGGTCAATTTAAGTTGTCAAAGTTGTTCTCCTACTCTTAGGGCCCGTTTGGTATCGTTTCTGTTCCAGAAACGCTGTTTCGTTTCAAAAACGAAAATTTCAGTTTCTGTGTCAAAACGCAGTTTTTAAACGAAAAAATGGTGTTTTACAATTTCAGATTTTTATCGGGAATTTTTTTTTTTTTTTTTGGTAAAATGGAACGAAACTGGGAAGACGGAACTCCAAAATGGAGTTCCGTCCAATCTCGTTTTTTCAGTTTTTTTTTTCACTTTTTGTTTCAAAAAAACAGAAACGGACCATAAGTGCACCAAACAGAAGATTCCGTTTTTTTCGTTCCAATAGAACGAAAAAACTCCAGAAACGTTTTTTTAGAACGATACCAAACGGGCCCTTAGAAGACAAGAAACTAGTTAGTTCCCTTTGTCATTAATTCCTTTTTTGATTGTTTCTAATTCTTAAAATCTCTTGTAATAGGCAAAGATTGGGAGTCTCTAATTTTGAAACCTTCCAATTGTTTGGCCTTGCCCACCCCCCCCCCAAAAAAAAAAAAAATTGTATACTTATAAATATAATACAAGAAGGCTCCCTATAGCCCACAATTTTATGAACAAAGAATTTGTGGCTGCTGCTGCTGCTTCTCTGTTGAGATTTGTCTTCGTGTTATTATCAAGTGGTGTGTGATCCAATTGCCTGTCTGCGGTGAGAAACCTGAGAGGTTCCTTCTATCTTCTATTCTACTTCTTATATTGTTCTTCAAGCAATCTGAAGTCTCAGTTTAAGCTCCATTCAACCTCAGGCTCACAAGTCAGTGTTACAGTATTTTTTTTTTATTCCTGATCTGGAAATTCTCAGGTTTCTTGTGCATCAATCCATACTCTTTGAGACCAATCCAGCCAATCAGAATTGGCTAAGATTCTTGTCAAACCTCCCTCCCTCTTAGACTGAAATACGATCCAAGTCTCAGCAGGATCTGACCACCTGATTGTCTACAATAGAAAATCTCTATACCCTGCTCAATGGTGATTTTTGACCTAATCTGATCTCCAACTGAGATCGATAGTGAGACCTGGTCTGAACCTTAAATCTCTGATTGATAATTATGTTTTCTACATTGTTTCAAGTCTTATTTTATCACCTAATCAGTTTTTGATTCCTATTTTCAGTTCAGTTATAGAAACCCTACAAATCTGAAATCAATTTGTTTGATTTCTCTTCTAATCTCAGTCCTTGTTTGCTGATCTGTTTGTTGAGTTCTATGGTGCCTATGATTTGTTTTTCTCTGGTAAAGTATCCTGCAGATTTGGGATTAGGATTGATTACTCAATGTAGGTCTAAGAGTGAGGTCCAAAAGTTGGGAAACAATTCATATAATTTTCAATAATTAGCTCAATTATGGGAGCTCCATTACTAAAATTTTGTTTTTCTTTCTCCCTACCTGTGTGGATATGGACAACAGCTTCATTGTAATGGGTGGTATGGTAGAAAAAAAATCCCAAAGGAATACAGTGGATCACAACCACTCCCATAACTATATCATAGGCACCACTATCAAAGCTCAACACTTCTGCTTAGGACACCCATATCTCTGAGAACAAATAAACACTTAATTTCAAGGTCATCTGCAATCTCATTGGCCACTCCATCGGAACAAGAAATTCAAATGAAATACAAGTTTTCAAAATGCATTGCATAAGATGGGAAAACACCCTTGGTTTTCTCATGGGAACTCTCTCACGGGAACACTCTACCATTGCATACACAAAAAACCACTGTTTATTAGTTGTGAGCTCCATTACTACTTTCAAGACATTTCTCTCTTCCAAGTAATAGCCTTCAGTTTGTACCTAGAATTGTGAACCAAATTGATCGATGATCATATAGAAGTCTATGTAGCAAGCATTGTGATTTGTTGTATGCCCTCCATGTTGGCTGCAGCCAAATCATCAATACCACTCCAGTATACGCCACCCTCATTGACATTATTATCAATACTTCAGTTATAAACTTATAATTTTTCAAAAGAAGGCCTCCAAAGGTAAACAGGCAAACCAGCAATCAATATCCACTATGAAAAGCAACAAGATTATAGTTTCAGAAGCAATAGGAGTCCTTACAAGTATTAGAAAAGTAAAACTTATCAAACCCATTCCGCTAAAATTCATACAGTAAGAAAAAAGAAGAAGAAAAGGAGACCCCCTTTTCTAATTTTCCATTAAAAAGATAAAGAGATGCCAAAAAGCTAAACCAGGAAAATTATAATTTGCTACAGAGAAGGCAATGTTGTGACTAGAGTCTGAGAATCCATGAAGTGAACCACAGAAAAATGGGGAAAAAAGGAGAGAGGGTTTGATCAGAACTGCTCGGAAGGAGCAAAAGAGTGAAATGATCAGCAGGCCAAAATTGTGTAAGAAAATGAGAGAAACTAACAAAGAAGGATTAAACCCAAGTAAGAACTAGTGTATATAGAACCCTCGAAACCAAGATCAACTGGAAATCATGGCTTACATGAATCCGGGGTTTCTCCGTCGAAAATGAGTCAGAGCAGATCTCACAAGAGTAATGTAAAGTTTTTTTTTTTTTTTTTGGGTAGAAAGTAATGTAAAGGTTATTAAACAGAACGTAAGGAGAGTAAGAGGAGAGAAATGCTTACTAGAGATCGCCGAGAACTCTGCCGCCGGCGAAGATTTGAACTTCCGGAGGCTGGTTCAGATCCCTCTGTGATTGGGTTGGGTAGCAAAGAAGACGATGAAGCTTTCGTCGAACCTTTCCTCCAGTAATGGGGGCCAGAATGGTCACAAAAATATCATCGAGCACGTAAGTAGCAGAACAGGGCAGATAGCTCTGTGCAGGGATTTTGTAACGGTATCATAAGCCTTCCTGATGTCAATTTTCAGAACAAGCCCCCCTCCTCTAGTCACTGAGAACATTAAGTTTGCTAGCTCGGAGACCACGGAGATGTTATCATATATCAGCTTCCCCTTTTGAAAGGCACCCTACTCTTCTAAAATTAGCCGAGCAAGGAGGGGTTCCGGCGCATCACCATGACTTTAGAAATAATTTTGCAAAAGAAGTTGCCCATACAGAGAGGGCGGAATCTATCCAACGTGTTTGCTCCATCCCCCTTTGGAATCAAAACAAGGAAATTGTTATTCACCCCATGGGGCATATAACCAGTGCTAAAGAATTGCCTCATTGCATTGCACACCTCCACTTCCACTATAGACCAACACCTGAGAAAAAAAGCACCAGAGAATCCATCAGGACCCGCGAACTATCCGGATCTAGCTTCCAAACTGCCCTCCTGATTTCTTCATTCCCAGGGAGGGAATCCAGCCTATAGTAGTCCAATTGGTGGACTTTTGGGATATTATCTAATAAATCATGGCTTACATGAATCCGGGGTTTCTCCGTCGAAAATGAGTCAGAGCAGATCTCACAAGAGTAATGTAAAGTTTTTTTTTTTTTTTTTGGGTAGAAAGTAATGTAAAGGTTATTAAACAGAACGTAAGGAGAGTAAGAAGAGAGAAATGCTTCCTAGAGATCGCCGAGAACTCTGCCGCCGGCGAAGATTTGAACTTCCGGAGGCTGGTTCAGATCCCTCTGTGATTGGGTTGGGTGGCAAAGAAGACAGTGAAGCTTTCGTCGAACCTTTCCTCCAGTAATGGGGGGCAGGATGGTCACAAAAATATCATCGAGCACGTAAGTAGCAGAACAGGGCAGACAGCTCTGTGCAGGGATTTTGTAACGGTATCGCCCCATAATTGAATAGAATAGGTTTAATCTTCCGATTTGAAGCAGAAGATTTTTTTTTTCATTGAAGCGGAAATATACTACTAATTTGGGAAACCTTTAGAATTATATCAAAAATAAAATTGATAATAAAAAAATAAATGAGGCACGGTTCGTCTTACCCAACATAGGAGATATAATTTACTTTTATCACTGACAAAAAACACTTATATAAAATATAGATTACATTCTAAAAACTGGTTAATCAGTTTTATCCTCTCGGAGGATGGAACTAAGATCACTTGAAACTTGAAAGAGGATCACCACCATGGAAAATTGAATATATTATAGACTTGCATCCAATCTGAATATACTTGTTTCCTAGTTCCTACAACTTAAGGTGAGAGTCTCTCAATTCTTATTGGAAAAAATCCAGTGGTCAGAAGTCATGCCGAATGCCTAACATGCTGGACAGGAGTTGAAGCTATTCTTTCTACCCTAGAGTAGACTACCTAAGATAGGATGTTGCAAATGATTCAGAATTTGATGAAACCTGTCGAATGAGGTGGTTTCCAACTTATTGACATGAATCATAATAAGAGAAATATTTTTTTTAACCCAAATATCTTCTATTGTAGGAAAAGTTGTCTTACGCCACGCTCTGTGTAAACAACTGTGGTTATACATACCAAGCAAGCTAGACCATATTTTTATCTATTCTTTTATGTAATGTCCCTTGCATTACATGGGATCCATGCCAGTCATGATAATATATATGGTGCATCTACGTTATAGTATAAAAAAGTTCTCAAGCCATTGAATTAATCTAAATTTTACTTTTAGGCTAGAGATCTGTACATGTTAATACGTAAAGGAACATTTTTGGTCTATTGTGAATAGCTCATAGAGGAAAAATGATTAAATCACCGATTAGGATTTCTGGGGGAAAATTAAGTCCACTTGTGTTAAGAGAATCTTTTAGTAGTTCGATTTTCTTAGCAGGTTTTATGTACGAAGCGGTGCTTGCAGAAGATCGACTAAAGTCTTTGAAGCAGTGGTTCTGTTCGATTCAGCTTTGGCTTTACCCTTTGCTTTTGTCTTTGTTTATAGTTATCCAACCCTTGTCAGGCGGTTGATCCATGGCTTGCTTAGGTGATCTACAAGAAAGTTTTTGTTAGTATTGATGTATTCAATGTCAAATTTATATTGACTAATTTTATTATAGCAATTAATTCTTCTAGCATTTTCTTCACACGTAATATTGAAAATATGATGGAAGGATAAAAAGTCCCCACCTACCTTGAGTTATGCAGGTAGTAAAATCATAGACGTAAGTAAGCCTAAATCAGGGTTGAACCAAATACAGTTAACCTCTGATTCAAATTGGATATGCCAAAGAGAATCTAGAAGAAGGCATTAGCCTTGACGCACATAATGAAGTCATTACTGTTATAGTATTGTAACCGGAACTGTGCACTTTCCGGCAAAACTGTAGCAAAACACCATTCATGGACTCAAGATCTTTTTAAATTCTGGATCTATATAAAGAGAAGATCTTCTCATTTGGAGGCATCAGTTGTTCAACACTCAGCTAGCTTACAGCTCTCAGTGTTCTCTCTTTTATTTCTAAATTTCTCTTAGTTGTAATTGCCCCGGTAGACTCTGGCGTTAGTTAGCAGAGCCTCTCTCTCTCTCTCTCTCTCTCTCTCTCTCTCTATATATATATATATATATTTCTAGTAGCAATAAGCCATTGCCTGTTGCATGTATGCATATAGGTTCAATTGTTCAAGAATCAAGACTCATAAATGAATGGGTTTCTCCCAAAAGATTTTATATATTAAAAAATAAAGAAAATGAAGTGTTTAAATGAGGTGCCCCTATAGGTTTATCTAGGATATCATTTTACGTATTGATTTGATCAATATATAAATATATATATATATATATATATGTCGATATTGACATGTCATTGACATTGTAAAACACCCCTAGTCCAAAGTGTATGGTATTAGTATCTTTGAGGGCAAATTGTCTGGTATGTTGATATAGGTTGATACTGGTCATAGTATCGATTATGATGTTGATACTATTGGTATTGAACAAAAACGATATGTAAAAACTATAAGTTAGAACTTGATATTCTTTAGTCCCAACAATTTTAAGATTAAAGACAAATGAGTTTTCAAAATAATTTGAAAATGTCTAATCATTATGTCATCATCAAAATTTATTATTATTTTACATAGTTTTTGAGCATATATATGAAGTGCAAATATTTGCCTTTATTAAAAAATAGATATTATATTAAAAAAGAAGATTATAAATTATTTACCAACTTAAGGGATATCAATAAGAAAACCTATAATTTAATAAAAACTATTGACCGTTATATTGATTAGATTGGGATATTAAGGAAATTTACATTAAATACCTGGGGAGATGGAATGGGACTACAGTGGGGAAATCTGGATAGTTTACAAGTCAATAGCACTGTTTTCTATGGCCATTTTAAATCAATTCCCATCCGAAAGAAAAAAATCTGCATAACCAGGTGTTTTTCAACGACCTGATTGTGGGAGAAATTGAATAAATTGTTGCAAGAAGAATACATTATTTGGATGCTACTTTTAGGCATAAAGTGACATGTTACCAATCACCACTTATGCAGGTTGGCATGCATTTCTTCTACCTTGCCATGCATGCATGCCATAATATAACATCATATGATGATTCATAATGACACACTCCCTTACCTTGGGGGTGATTCATAAAAGGGACGTATGTCAAATAATAATAAAAAATGGAAAATTATATTTTAAAATGATTTCACTTTAAATTATGTCCTTTTTTTTTTAATTTTTGGGTAAATTATATCTAAGGTACCTTAACATATTTAGTGTATCTATAATTAAGGTATTTAACATTTAAAAAACTATGCCTAAGGTATTTAACATTTAGGTGTCTACGTTTAAGGTATCTAGCATTTATAAAAGTTATGTTTGAGGTATTCTAAGAATTAACAACGTTAGTACATGTTAACATATGATAATGACACGACCGAATGCTGTAATTTTATACATATCTATCAAAAATATTTCAATTGAAAAGATATGGTCCAACGTTATGTTCTTTCGCTTTTTTTTTTTTTTTTTTGACGACATTGTTCACGATTATTCATATATTATTATAAATCATGGCAAAAATCATAGTACAATATAATTTTTTTATTTTTGGTAAAACAATATAATATCTTTGACATAAGATATTTTAAACTAAGACACCTAAACATTAAGTAACTCTTGTGTAATTGTTTAAATATTGTCAATCACTTAATTAAGTCAAAGTTCTACCAAAAAGAATATGAATCAAAGTTGACTTTTGAACCATTTTTAAAGGCTAGTTATAGTTCTACATGAAAAAGGAATGTTTGTTAAGAATTAAGATCAACTAAGTCATGATATGACAAATATTTAAAACAAGTTCGATTAAAATAAAAAAGATAAATTACACATAAGGTACCTAATGTTTAAGGTATATCAGTTAAGGTATCTAACATAGCTAATATATTTTTCCAATTCAACCTTCCATAAGTGGGCCATGAAGATAAGCTCAGCTAAAGATAAGCTAATCTTTTTTTTTTCTTCTATGAATAAGATAAAGCTAATCTTTCTAAGGCTGATTGGGAGATATATTCTCTACATGTACTCTTGTTAAAAAACACCCGAGGATCAGTCGGTCATAGTTTCCATGTTGCAAAGAGTTAGGATTTCATTCAAAAGTGGCATCGTTTTTAGAATGTTTCTCTTTTCTATTATAATCATCTCTGTTCCATTAGTATTGGTATTAAGGAAATGCCCAAAAACTCTACTTATTTGAGTACTAACCTTTTTTACCCTCGCTCTTGAGTTGCTGACTTTAATCATATTGTTAAAAGAGTTGATAATCGGCTTGCCTCCTAGAAAGCTAACATCCTCTCTTTTGCAGGTCGGATGGTTCTTATTCCCATATTGTTATGTCTAACATCAGCTATTGGATTTTAGAAACTCTCCCTCCTATTGTGCAAGAAGATCATCATGAATGATTTTCAATTAAACAAGCTACCTACTTGTTCTCTAACACCCCATTTTTTTTTTTTTCTTATTGATGTGAACTAGTGTCATTGACAATGACTGTAATGTTTCAGAGTGGACTTATGGTATTCTTTTAGGAGAAAACTTATCTTTATTGTGCAGATTACATGATGAGAGGAAAACGTATTGATTCAAATATCAAAAGTCTTCTCCAAGGTTTGAAGCTGGCAAAGGATGAAGGGCGGGATGTGATTGAAATATGAAGTGATTCAGTGATTTTGCACAACCTGGTAATGAATACCAACACTAGCCTGTGTCCTTGGAGCTCAATTCCCTTGTTTTTTTTACATAAATGGCTCTTTTTGGTTAATTTATGGCTCAGGCAGTCTAACAAACCAATGTTAATGTCCAAGCAAGTAGCTTACCTTGTTATGTTATTCTACCCAAAAAAAAAAAAACTATCTTCTTATGAATAGGAAAGTAAAACATATTTGACTCAAGTACTTATGTGGATGCAAACTCTTTAGTAAAGTAGTTGTATTTAATTTTTCTCTCATTAACACTAAAAAGAGGGCAATTTACAATGCCACCACGTGAAGAATATGATTATTATAAGGACATCCCCTCTATTTCACCAAATTAGACTCAGACCTCTTGCCATCAATCATTGTTAAAGAATATAACTTATATGCAGATGTTAGCTACTATATTTTATTTTAAATACCAAAATATCCTTATTAAATGTGAAGTACCTAAAATACCCATGTAATAAGTCTCATCCCCAAATTGATAGATTTGGACCACAGGTGATCGTTCAGAGCACCGGAGATCACGACAGCAACAGCAGCGACATTGACGACAACAACAGGAACTAGCAGCAACTAACAATGTCTTTCAACCGTACCCCCTTGTGAAACCCAACGTCATCCTCTTATTCCCAATCTTCGTTGTCGCTGGAATCATAGAAGAAGAATGCTAGGATCCACATATACGGCAGGAATCGAGAGAGTAGTATTTTGAGCGAATTCGGATGGAATCTCCAACAAAATACGATGGTTAAAGATTTAGAGACCGGTGGTTGCTTCTCTAGTTTCGATCAGATCGAGTCGGGTGATGAGAGGTCAGATTTGGCGGGAAACTTTGGTTCACACTCACAGCAACTTTGGTTCATCTCCATCATCGTCACCGCCATCAACTTCTATGCTCCCAACTATGGGCTTACGGCTAACGCCGATGGCCGCTGCAACCCTCCGAATCGCCATTTTGTCCTCCCCATTGAAGTATTTGAGAAGATCGTCATTTGGAAGAAATCCAACGGGCACCTATCGTTGATCCTTCGCTGAAGGTATACAGCTTCTAAAATTTTGATTTTGGGTATGGGTAATGCTTTTTTCCCTTTAAACCTAAAAAAAAAAAAAAAAAAAAAAAAAAGAACCTCTTTACTTTTGCTTTCTGTGTTTCTTCCTCTTCATCAGTTCGTCTCGGTCTATGGAATACAAAGAAATCTCTCTCTCTCTCTCTCTCTCTCTCTCTCTCTCTACACCATCTATGAGGATGAGAAGAGGTAGCAAATCAAAATAAATGTCTCTGATAAAGCTCTTTCTCCCTCGGAAGGGTCTCTCGAGTTCCTCTCAGAATCTCAAAAACCTAGAAGCAGAGGGATGGAATCGGATGAGATACAACAGCGCAGACACGGAGACGATGATGGTGAAGCAGAGGAAGAAATCAAAGCAATCAAGGCAGTTCCAGAATGCTCCAGAGCTTCTTAGAGATATCATTGAGGAGAAGAGGAAGAGCGAGGGTATAACGGTCAGTTTAACTCTTCATTTAACAGTGACCTACGGTAAGGGGTCTGAGTCTAATTTGGTGAAACATAGAAGATGTCTTTATAATAGTGGTATTCTCCAGGGGTGGTGTTGTAAATTACCCAAAAAACAAAGGTTAAATCAAAGGAATTTGTAATTAAAATCATACCAACAATTTGGATTATATTTAAAAACTTTTTCATATGCAGTTGTTACTTAGAAACAAAGAAAGCCTTTATCTATAAGCCTCCTTCAATGATTCATTGAAAGTCTCTCCTACGTTTTTTTTTTTTGGTAGATTTAGTCTCTGCTACTTCAGTTGTACTTAACAATTTTCTTTTATTATTATTATTATTATTATTATTTTTTAATCCAATAGATGGGAATTCAAAACTATCTTTAATTGCAAAATGAATGTGCAAACGCGCAACGGTTTTCGCGTGTCATGCTCAAGAGCTCTCAAATTGGAGCACGCTAGCGTGCCTTCTATTGTCTCAAGACTTGACTAAGCTCCGGTTGTTGCTAAAAAATGTAATAGGCTAGCGTGGCTCGCTTCGCTCTGTAAGTAGAGCACTAAGGAGAGTTAAGCTAACAGTAAGAGATCACTGTCTGATCGTGAGGCTCTCACATCAGCATGAGGCCAATGAGAGCATGCAAAAGGGCATCAAATCATCAACAGTACTCATGGAACTTTTTATTTCATTGGAGAAGAGAAAGCAATTTTATGCACCCTTGTGTCTGGGCACAAGGTCATGAGACCAAACAACTTTCTTTTTCCCATTAAAATGATTTAGAAAGCTCCAATGAGGTAGCTCAGTTGCCAGCTACCCAAATGACGTACTTTAAATGTTCCCTATGTCAACCCCTGATCACATGGGAAATTTAATTTATCGGTTTGTGCGTGTTATCCTTGCACATGCAGGTGCATGCTGATCTTCTCTGTATTATTCCAATTTTATTTGATGCCTCCAAAGGGACCGTCATATGTGAAATTTCAAACCCCCAAAAGACAGCACTTTGCTTCCTATCCAAGTAGTATTTCTATATTTTCTCTAAGGTTTTTCCTCTTGTTGAATGATTGAGAAATATTTTCCTTAGCCTTGAGAGGCCAAAGAACTGCTATTTGAACCCAAGGGGTAGCACAGTTGGTGAATAACAAACTTGGTACGAGTCGTAAACTCAGATGTCCCAAGTTCGAATCTCACTAGGCACACCTTGAGTCACTCACACGGGGGTGTTTAGTGCTCTTTATTGCTTTTAGTGAAAGTTGAATGATTTTCATTCAACCCCAATATGACCTGGTTCATGCGGTTGTGGGGTCAGTATAAACCCACAGGACTAGTCAGGCCGAAGGCCTAGATACCTGTCATTAACAAAAAAAAAAAAAAAAACTGCTATTTGACAAATGATAATAGGTCTAATTTGGCCAGCACGTAACTTTGACCTAATCTTTTGATAGCGAAAGGGCCACCATGGTCCATCTTTATCATGAGAATATCTTAAATTGGACTTCTAATCCCTCATGCATATCTAGCTGTAAAACTACTTTGGAAAGTTGGTCACTTTTTGACTTATTCTGGAAGCTATGTCACCACAATAATGCAATGTGGTAGATATATATGGGCAGCCATGAAGAAAAATAATTAAAAATCAAAGGCAGCCAAACAGAACCTTCAGGGAAAATGCCTCCATGAGTAAGAAGTCTCCAACGACAATTAGCCTCGACAATACTAAAACCAAACCAGGAGCACCAAGAAGGCAAGAAACAACTACGGAAATTAGTTCTTCAGGGGCACACACCTCTCAATCTAGATTGGGTCGAAACCCAATTTATGAACTAGATAGGGGTTCTTGAATGATTTCCTACCTTAGGAATTACTGCTCTACGTACACTTGTACTCGATTTTCACTTTGATATCTCTATAATGCAATTCAATGTATTCGTCTTGTTGTGAAATAATCGAAATTCTTTTTCCTTCTAAATGTAGGCAATCGTAAGCAACAAATGCCAATTTGGCTATACATCTAATAGAATCTCCCTCGAAAGTCTTCCCAATCTTTCTATGATACTAACCACAGACTTTTTTTTTTTTTTTTACATCGGTGAAGGACAACTCATAATATTCCAAGCTGATTTATATGAGAAGCTATCCAAATGCGGTTGAATCATCTTCCAAACCATTAGTTTTGCTGGTGTTATCAAGCAACCCCCAAATCAATCTAAGATCCGAAGAAGTGGGAGGCCCATGGTTTCATCTACCACCCACCAATATAGACTGCACCCTTGCCATTCTATCTTGAGCCTACATCATACCGGATGCAGTATCCAAATCCGTTGAGAAGCCCTCTTGCCAAGGATCAAGCCAGAGCAACGTAGAAGCTCCATTACCAATTATATGCTGAATATAAGGTTTCAAACTATCATGATACTTCAACTTTATCTTTTTCCAAACCCAAGAGCAAGTTTGGACTAGTTGAACAATCGGTTACTTGACCAAGTGCTAGAAGACAGAATCGGTTGAGGATCGGTTGAATTATGACTGTAGTGTCGATAATGCTCTCCCAATTGTTCCTAGTACCCATCCTAAGACACCCAAATCTATAGGTAAGGGGTTTTCAATTCACCGTGGGTAAAGAAAATTGCCTCCATAAAATTTTAGGTACAAAACAGAAGTGTTTTTACTTTAGCATTAATGAATTCATGATAGAGGTTTTTATTTTTATTTTTAATTTGTGTGTGTTCAATGAAAGAACTATAGAGAAAGTATTTTGAAGAACTTAAAATGGATGTAAAAGGCAGCCGATGGCAAAAAAAGATATTCATATTTTATTATATGTTTATGTCCATATTCTCCTTTGTTGTGTATATTTTCTTCATATTGTTTAAAAAAATAAGTTTTCCTTCCCCTGGAGAAAAGGGAATTTCTTCACCATGGTGATGTGATTTTTTATTGAACTTTGTGTTCATCATTAACTTTCACCTCTTATTGTTCGAAATCCAAAATACCCTTCTCTAGTCCAACCAAAGTGTCTGAGGGGGTAGATATATAGAGAGATTCTCTTTGTACCATGGTCTATTGAAGAAAATTAGATCCTTTCTAATATATGCATTTCAGTTTTTAAAATCATAATATTGAAGATTGAAATGGAAAGAATATTTTTTGTAGTCTACTAAATGAAGAAATTTTAAATAATAGTAGACTGCAATACTCATTAAGATATCACATGCCATAGATACATACAAAATTAGGGTGTCTATAAAAAAGAAGCTTTAAGGATGATTATAGTAGGGAAGACACAGCTCATATGAGGTCCCATTAGAAGTGTGGAAAAACTTTAGTATTTGTGATTTATCTTTGCCAACTAAACTGATTAATAAAATCAAGAAAAATGGCAGAGGAATGGAGGAGAAACATAATGGTTGTAAAACTGAAGTTGATATTTAGAATTGCAATAACTATAAAGGCATAAAACTAATGAGTCATAGAAATTGTGGGAGAGGATTATCAAAACCCACCAAAGGTAAGCAACTATTATTACAGAGAACCAATTTAGTTTTATGCCAAGAATATAGAAGCTATTTACTACTTATTAGACTTATGGAAAGATTTAAAGATTACATGAAGGATCTACATATGGTCTTTATTGAACTAGAAAAAAAAAATTATGGCATGGTCCCTATTGAGTTAATTTGAAAAGTACTAAAGAAGAGAAGTGTTTTCAGTGAATATTTGGACATAATTAAAGATATGTATGATGGAGTCGTGACTACTGTAAAAAATGTGGGGGGTTAAGGTAGTGAATTCTCAATTACAATTGTGTTACATTAAATATTAGCTTTAAGCTTTTATTTGTTTGTGTTTATCATGGATAATTTAATGAGAGACATTTAAGATGAGGTTCCTTGGTATATGCTTTTTGCTAATGATATTGTTTTAGGGTGGATGAGACAAAATAACAATTAACGTCAAGTTGAAATTATGAAATCAACCTTAAAATCAAAAGGTCTTAAGATAAGTAGAACAGACGATGTATGTGTTATATAACTTTAGTTACAGTAGAATACTTAATAATATGGTGAATTGATGAAGAAGATTCTACAAAGTGATTTTTTTTTTTTTTTTGGGTAAAAGATGATTAAATTAAAAAGAAATGGAATACATCATAGAGCAAAACAGGGACAAAGTAGAAACCCCTAGAGCTACTATCAATCTCCACCTTCGGCATGGTCATCAACAGAGAAAGAGAGCATCGCCCTAGGAGAATCTAAAACTATGCCTACTCAAGATATCATTTTCTACATAATCAACTATATGTCTAGGGAAAGACAACGAGAATTCTGAATTTTCAGATTTTAAAGCCTTTTTTTTCTAGAAAATCCGCAATAGAATTTGCTTCGCGAAAGCAGTGCGATATCTTCCATGGGGTTGATTCCAGGAAGGCGAGAACAGCCAGCCATCTTTGAAGGATAAACCACGGGATATGGTTTCTCTGGATCGCAGAAACGACCGCAGCCGAGTCAGATTTTATCCATATGCCTCTTGCACCCAGCGCCTTAGCCATCATAATTCCTTCCAAGACTGTCTCAAACTCTGCTTCATAAATTTTTTTTATTCCCAAAAAAATACTAAATGAGTCACACACCTGGCCTTCATTATTGTGAACAATCCCTCCTGCTCCAGCCCTTCCTGGGTTCCCCAGAGAGCTGAACATTAACCTTCAGCTAGTTTTATTGGGGTTTATACCAGTGAACTTCCAGGGGAGGATATGCTTGTGAGCCTCCACTGTCAAACCCAGTGTTCTGCAGCAAATAACATCAATCAGAGATTTCACCTCCCCCTTCACCTTCCCTACCCAAAGGCCAAGTTCTTGATGACAGTAGTCAAATATTTGCATCTCAGCCCTATAATCATTGTCATGACTCCGTCTGTTCTTTTGCCACCAAATGTTTGATGCAATGATGGAAAAGCTCGTCATCCAGGAAGTTTTAAGGTTTACAACTCTGGCCTTGGTCTTCCACCATCGAACCAGGTTATCAACAAACTGGTGCGGCTGCCATCTTACCTCAAAGCACTCAACAAATGTTTTCCAAACTTTGGTCATGAAGGAACAACTAAGGAAGATATGGTTAAGGCTTTCTTCAGCTTGGTTGTAGAGAACGCACCTGGAAGCTAGGTGAATCCCCTTATGCCTGATCTGCTAGTCCGTTGGGAGTTTGCTATGAGCTAGCTGCCATCCTAGGGTAGAGAACCTAAGAGGCAGGCCTTTCCGCCAAACCAGAGAGCTCCAAGGAACCTTGCTAAACCTTGCTAGTTGTCCTTCTGATACTCTCCTAACCTGAGGAGGTAGAGAAAAACCCCAAAGTTGACAATGACCAACAACACTTATCCTCTAAGTCACCTAAGGGAATTTTAATCTTCTTAATTTTATCAAATATACTTCTGAGCTCCACCGATCTCACCTCTAGGATCGCCCATTCTCCACCATGAATAAAATCGCCCACCTTGGCATTAAATCTAAGAGCAGTCAAGTCCATTGTTTGAAGTTCTTCAAACACTGACTTTGGCCCCCACCATTTGTCCTTCCAAAAATTTGCAAGATTACCATTCTCGAAAATCCATCTTTGATTCTCTTCCACAAAACTCCAAACCTTTTTAATCCCCAAGGCAATAGATGAGGAAACACCCTTTTTAAAGCCATCATCATTTTTAATAAAACGAGCCTTAAGAAAAGAGCTGGTCGTCGTCTTCTTATGCTTGATTCTCCATACTAGTTTATATAGCATTGCTCTATTGGTGTCTCTGAGCCTCTTGATACCTAAGCCTCCTTCCTCTTTAGGCTTACAGAGGACATCCCATTTAACTGTAATTTTTCTTCCAGTATCTGTTTCACCCGTCCAAATAAAATTTCTCATCCACCTTTCCATTGTTGCCATAAGGGAATATGGCCACTAATAAATAGCAAAGCTATGGTTAGAGATACCTACAATAACCGATCTAACCAATTCCATTCTGCCCACCATTGACAACAAGTTACCTTTCCAACCCGCTAGGCATCCCTTCACCTTATCCATCACTGGAAAAAGTGCCTCTTTCTTCACTCTTCCCTTAAAGATTTCAACACCCAGGTATCAAGTCGGGAAGCTACAGATCTGAATTCCAAGGGTATCAACAATAATCTGCTTTCGAGTTGGGGCAATTCTTCTAGGGAAGAGTTTGCTTTTCTCTAGGCTAATGCACTGGCCTCAGAATTCTTGGTATTTCATCAAGAAGTTTTTCAAAGTACGAACATATCTCAAAGAGGCATTGGTGAATATGAAGATATCGTCCATAAATAAAATATGCCCAGGAGTGGTAGCACCTCGTGGGCCATGAATTGGCTAGAGCTCCTTGCTCTAAACCAAACTCGACAACCCTCTGGATAGAACTTCTTCGCCAATAATAAAAAGCATGGGAGAAATAGGATCTCCTTGTGTTAGCCCACGCTCCACCCCGAAGAATCCTTGAGGTCCTCCGTTCACAAGAATAGATATTTATGATATCAGAAGTTGATGCAGCCAGTTGATCCATTTGTTGAAGAAACCAAATTTACTCAAAACCTGAAAAATGAATGACCAAGAAATGGTATCATAAGCCTTCCTGATGTCAATTTTCAGACCAAGCCCCCCTCCTCTAGTCACTGAGAACATTAAGTTTGCTAGCTCGGAGGCCACGGAGATGTTATCATATATCAGCTTCCCCTTTTGAAAGGCACCCTACTCTTCTAAAATTAGCCGAGCAAGGAGGGGTTCCCGGCGCATCACCATGACTTTAGAAATAATTTTGCAAAAGAAGTTGCCCATACAGAGAGGGCGGAATCTATCCAACGTGTTTGCTCCATCCCCCTTTGGAATCAAAACAAGGAAATTGTTATTCACCCCATGGGGCATATAACCAGTGCTAAAGAATTGCCTCACTGCATTGCACACCTCCACTTCCACTATAGACCAACACCTGAGAAAAAAAGCACCAGAGAATCCATCAGGACCCCGCGAACTATCCGGATCTAGCTTCCAAACTGCCCTCCTGATTTCTTCATTCCCAGGGAGGGAATCCAGCCTATAGTAGTCCAATTGGTGGACTTTTGGGATATTATCTAATAAATCGGCATGATTCATTGTAGGAACTTCTCTATGAAAGCTCTCATAAAAGTCGACAATATACTCGCCTAGCTGATTTTGCCCTTCCACCATGGTTCCGTTTGGCTTCTTGAGGGCTCTAATTGTATTTTTGTTTCTTCTCATTTTGACAGAAAAGTGAAAAAATTTGGAGTTTCTATCACCTACTTTCAGCAATCTAATTCTCACCTTTTCAGCCCATATTTTTTCATGGTATTCCAGGGCCTTCACCAGTCCCATCTTAGCATCAGCTTCCAAGGCAAACAGATGGTCATTCATCCCTTCTCTCACAATCTGGTCATTAATATGATTCAGAGCCGTCTTCGCATCCTCAACCACTCTGTCAATGTGAGGGAAGGCTGATCGAGCCCAGGTCTTTAAGACCCCTTTCAGCCTCTATAATCTGGAAGTGAGAACAAAAATAGGGGATCCCGCAATCCATTCAGGCAAGGACGATGCCACCACATTGTTAAATCCCTCGTGATCCATCCAAAACTGGTGGAACCAAAAAGGACAGTTGGTAAGGCGCTGGCTAGCAACTAAAGTCATCAAAATCGGACCATGATCTGAAGCTATTCTCGGTAGCACCTATTGTGAGGAATCTTAGAAAGCGGTCAGCCACTGCTCATTGCAGAAGCTGCTGTCAAGCACTGCAGAAACATTACCAACTTTCTGATTATTGCTCCATGTAAATTTTCTCCCACTCGATGGCAGTTGCGACATGAAACAAGAGTCCACCATTGCACTGTACTCCACAGCAGAACCCAAGTTGAAATTTCCTGGGCCCTTCTTTTCATGGGACTGAAGGGTTGCGTTGAAGTCTCCAACCATTGCCCACGGGGTAGGAATGTGAGGGGTATCCGTAGCCAAGGCCAACCATAGATCTCTTCTCTCTGCTCTAAAATTGCTATCATAGACAAAGGAGACTTGCATTTGGGTGAAGTCCCAAGTCAGAGCAACCGTAATGTGCTAAGAAGATTCTGAGATCACCACAGGGCGACCCAGATTTCTTTTCCACATAATCCATAAATTTGAAATTCTCCCTGTTCTATTGTTAAAAATAAAATTATTGAAAAATCCCAACTTATTAAAAAATAAATTCAGGAAATCACTCACAGGGACCATTGGTTTGGTGATACATAGAAGGTTTGGGTCCTTCTTCTTAACTAACTCTCTCAAGGCACGCTTGCCGACCGCCTTCTTCATTCCTCTTATATTCCAAAAGAGGATCTTCATAAATTACGACCTGTTGACAGCCTGACGGTCAAACCTCAAGGCCTACCCTATCGTTGCATTGAATTTTCCTTTTCTTCTAGCATCGCCCTTTTCTCTTGTGATAGCTTGGTGAAGCTCTGCGAATTCCTGGTGGTGAACAATTGTCCTGCCCACATTCAGATCAGACGGAGATATTTCTATAATCACATGCTCTGGTCCACCCCATTCCTGCCTGCGACCACTCCTTCCTCCTCTGGCCTGCTGTTGACCTCCATGACCACCAATATATATCACTTTATTCTTGTGAGGGCGAAGAGTTCTAGCAGTATGAACTTCTTCAGCCACACTCACACCAAAATCTAAACGAGACTCGCCCTCCTTCATATCTTCGCTGCCTTGCGTAGAGGCCAACGATTATTTTTCTGAAGAGTAATATTCAGAATCTCTTGGGTCGGAATCAGACCCATATCCCCTACCCAGGGGATTGTCCACCATAGGCGGGTCATGGATATTCCTATCTTGGGTGCGTGGAGCATGGAGACAGATTTCCAGGTTACATTCATTCAAAACGTCCACTTGTGGACCTTCTTTATTTGATAGATCTTGCAACGTTTGAAAGTTTTTTCTAAAAGGGGAAGTCTCCTTAGGGAGAGAGGATCTTCGATCACCTTCCATGTGTGGAGATTTTTCATTGATCTCGCCGGAGGCCATGTCCGCACCACCCTCAGCCGCCACCGTTTGCAAGTGTCCAGTAGATAGTTGTTCAACATCTTCCATATATGAAAGACGGCTTTTAGTTTTCTTGGCTCTGCACTGCTCGATAGCATGACCAATTTTTTGCAAATAATGCATCTCCCTATGTCATCTTCATACATAATCCTTTGTTTGAACCAGAAGTAGACCCCTTTGCCAATTGCTTCCTTACGGCCTGGATTTCCTCTACTCTGGTGCCACCCATCGGCACTTCCACAAGCACCCTAGCATAGTTTCCCATGGTACCATGCAGCGTTCTTCTATCAACCTCCACTGGGCGTCCTAAAGCTTTGGCCATGGAAAGAAGAATTTTTTTGTGCCCATACTCCATGTGTAGTTTTGGATATTGTATCCAAACCAGCTTGGTCTGAATATGATCATGATGAATACTGAACCCCGGCCGCCAGCGCTGGAATCGAATAACCTGCCCTTTGACTCTGAACCCCGGCCGTCTTTTCCACATAGAGGTCATGTCACCCTCAATTACTACAAAGTGATTATTTCATGTATTTGGGCCCAATCACGAAGATAATATAGATCATCAAAGAATTAAAATATAATGGTTGAAGTGAAGAAGTGCGTGTGGAGTATTGTTTGATTAAAATATTTCTTTACAACTTAAAGAAAATTTTATATGGCAATTATACAATTGACTATTTTGTATGGTGTAGAATGTTAAGCAATTAAAAAGCATCATATAGATAAACTTAATCTAGTAGGGATGAAGATGTTTAGATAGATGAGTGGCAAAATTAGAAAGGATAAACTAAATTATTAATGATTATATTAGAGCTATTTTGGGAGTGGCTCAGATACATGATAAATTACGAGAAAGTTGTTTAAGGTGGCATATATGATCATATTAAATGGAAGTTTTTCAATGTTCCAACATGGAGGAGTGATTTGTTTTGGGAGTAGCTCAGATACATGATAAATTACGAGAAAGTTGTTTAAGGTGGCATATATGATCATATTAAATGGAAGTTTTTCAATGTTCCAACATGGAGGAGTGATTTGTATTGAATGAAGTGAAAAAGCTAAAGATAGACCTAAAATGAAATTGGGAGAAGTTCCGAGGAAAAACATGCATAGATTAAGCCTTGTATCAAGTATGACATCAAATATAATTGATTCAAATGTAAGAATCCATGTAACCAACCCCATTTAGTTGGGACAAGGTTGAGTTGTTGTTTTAATATTGAAGATTGAGATCATTTTATATTTTTTCTAAATTTTTGGGCACAAGTATAGAACTGACTAAATGACAGAAATTACTATGAACAAGTACAATGAAACTATACTATTGTAAAATGGCAATGAGCTTCTAACTCAATGGCAAGCTACTAGGCAACAGAAGCACTACCGTAAGCTCATAAAAGGTTGTTGCTTTGACCCTTTTACAAGACCTACAAGTCTACAACCCACTTCTTGAAATATATACTAGTAGTTAGTACTGCAATGTTTGTGGCGTTGTGGTTCCCTTGCTTGCCCCTCTTGTGTTTCCTTTTTACCGTGTGGATCTTGCCTAACCTAGTGGTCCTCCCATAGGTAATTTTTACAGTTTCTCTCTGGTCTTGGTTGTGCACAAAATTTGGTCCACCTCCACCAAATACTACTAACCACATCCTTATTCGCCACACCACAAGGAATCATTCTGGCTTAGATAGTTGGATCCACCCAAACATAACCACAAACAAAAACCACGGCAAAAGTTGCTATCAGTCCACAGGAATCATTCTGGCTTAGATGGTGCATTCACTATTTTACAAAAATACCCCTCATGTGCCTTAGGAAAATGGCGGCTTATATGCGTCCACGTTCGGTGGTTTCCACTTTCACATCTAGTGCATTAGTGAATTTACAAAAATACCCCTCATGTGCCATAGGAAAATGGTGCCTTATATGCGTCCACGTTCATAACTCATCACTGCCGTCTGTAATTAGTCGAATTTACATATATGACACTCTTATTCCTATCCAACTGTTGTGATCAGCTTGAATGCCTAACTAATCCACGTGAGACGTAGACGATCCAATCTTACCTTGTTTCATACCTTTCGCATCCTCCACCACGATCGAAAAAATCAGCTACAACTACAAGAATAGAGAGGGACCCAACATGTGTCCCCCATAATAATGAAGTATACATGCATACATACATACATGATACATATACATGTAGTTACAATTCTTATCTATGTTCTCTTTTCTTGAGGTGAACAGTTCTTATCTATAATATCACCGGGTAAATCTAACATGCACCATCCAATGTCACGGCGATCCATTATCCATCACATGATCCCAAATGCATTGTTTTTTTTTTTTTTTTTTTTTTTTAAGGATCCCAAATGCATGTTAGCAAAACCCCTTCCTACAACTCGTGTGCCACAATCGCACGTGCACACTCACAGACTTTAGTCTCGTGTGCCACGCAAGCAAATTTTTACTCTGATCCGTTTCTGGCCACGTGGCACCTTAGAAGGGCTTCTGCAGGTACATGAACATGTCTTGCAAAGGATTGAGCAAGTTATTACTGCTATTGTTGTGGAAAGGAGCGTAGGGGTTATCAATGGCATCCATGTTATTAAATGGAACTTCGAGGGTATTATCCCATTCCTTCCATTTAGGCTCGCTCTGAACCTCCCTTTCGCACGTAAACTCCGGTGACGGCACATGCTCCGAACAGCTTGAATCCGTGTGTAACCTCGGAATCGAATCCGACGTGTCCATGTATGGAAACTCATCAATCAACGACGGCGCCACCGATAGTGGTGATGCTAGCATTTTCCGGGGTCCTGGCTTCTGGTCGATGATTTCGGACGAGCAATTCGTCGTCGACGGCGCCGGTTTCTGGTCGGCGTTGTTTTGCTTCGCCATGGAGCCCTTCTTATTGTAGATCCGGCATAGCACCCAATCATCAAGCTGCAAAAGTAATGAAGCCACGTCAGAGATCCTATATCGGAAAAATGACAACTTAAACGGACAAACCCTAACCACACGTCACAAGGCGCTATCTTTCCATTTTTAGCATTAAAATAATAGAAGATGAATCTAATCTCTCAAAATGGAAAGCTAGAAGAATAATCTCCTACTGTCCCTACCATTGGGTTCTAATCCAACGGTCTCAAAGTACGACCCTACCCGATCAACTTCAATAATGGAGAAACTACATCATTCTCTATGGTCCATCGAAAATGATGGACATTACATTAGCCATAAAGACACTTTTACCCCTATAGTTATCTACCAATCCAAGTCACTTCATGAGATAAGAATAGTCATTTCGTACCCTCAAGCTGTTCTTCTTACGAGCCGACCTATCGACGTCGGCGAGGCGATACTCGTGCATGATCCAGTTGGTTTTCTCTCCCTTAGGTGCCTTCCCAGTATAGAACACCAACGCCTTCTTGATTCCGATCGCTTTCGGGTGTCCAATCGGCTTATCAGCTCCGGTCGCTTTCCAGTAACCGGTCCCAGCAGCCCGGTTCGGCCGTGAACCATTTGGGTACTTCCGGTCCCTTGGAGAGAAGAAGTACCACTCTTTCTCACCGTAAAGCGCCATGCCTGCATTCCCGAAGATCACATGTCAATCCCCAAATAATTTACAAAAAAAATGGAAAAAAATTGTAACAAAAAGTGGGTAATAACGTAATTTACCAGGGAGCTGCCATGGATCGAATTTGTAAAGATCAACCTCTGCGATGATTGGAACGGAGATCGACTGCGCCGCACATTTACGGCAGAGGTAGTGCATCACAAGCTCCTCGTCCGTTGGATGGAATCTGAAGCCGGGAGGTAAATCTAAACCAGCCCTCATTCTTCTTTCTCTCTTTAAGAGCTTGAGCTTCTTCTTCTTCTTCTTCTTCTGCTGCTTGAGATTGTATTTTTCCTTCTTCTTCTCCGAGAGGACAGCGCTTGAAACTTAGAACCCAAGAGAGAGGCCCGTATATATAAAGGAGATGAAAGGGAAAAAGCCATGTGTTGAGGTCGGCCGGTGGTGTCTATAACTACACGTGGGTGTGACCACCCACCTTAGAGGATGAACTGTGCTGACATCAGCGGGACACGCGTCAACATTATAAAGCCCAGAGCCACTTGTCGACATCCGATAGAAATGATTCTGTCATGCCTTGCGTCACCTATTTTGGACTGATTCACAAGTCGGCTTTCGGCTCTGCCCAAAGGCCTTTCTTGAAGGGCTGTGTGTTTCTTGCGGCCCAGTCCATCGTGAGATGGTAATTCAACATATGTGGGCCCGACCACCGATACACGTCAGCATTGACGTTCCACGTACATGATGTGACGTCATCCTCGTGCGTTCATCCCAGGATATTGAATGCTGAATTTTCGGAGCCACAATCTTTTCTGCTTATCCAACGGTGGAAATCATCTGCAAGATATGATCCCGATCAGACGGACGAAAAATCTCAATGAGGTGAAAAAGACAAAATTAGGGATCATGGTTATCGGGCATGTTTCCGGCACGGGTTTCGAGAAGCACGTATTGTGACGACGGAACGTTCTAGCGTAGTGACGAAGAAAAAAATTATTCCTCCTACTGACGTGGCGTGAGGCTTACGTGGATAAGGATGAGGAAGCTACTCGGAAAGAGAAAAGAATTTTAATTTTCTCCTCGGGCAGAGAGATCGAAGGAAATAAAAAGGAAATTGTTGACCAATTGTGGACCCCGATTTAGATAAGGAACCAATCAGATGGGATGGTAAAGCATCTTTGCTTTGTTTTACTTTTGACCTGATTAGAAGTGTGTAGTGGATTAGAGCTTCCAATAAATTATGAGAATATGCCACGTCAGGAGGAAATCTATCCAATGGATCAAAGATTACTATAATCATCCAAACAATGTCTTGCTTATATAGTGGGCTGAGTTGGATGGTATACACTAATAAGGCATTAAAAAAATTTCAAACCTAGTTAACCCGGAATGTTCTGCATAGGTGAAGAATGTGCGGCCAAGATGCGATACAAGATTATTATCAAATGGTTGTGAAGTGCCAGGTGATTTGTCACAATATATAGCATGATATTATTCGCTTTGATAGGTGAATTTCACTGTTCTAAAACATATCATTTCATGTAAAAAATGTTGCATCATATATGTGATTCTATAGCACATTTTCAAGTGATTTAGGATTTTTCATGGTTCTATATTATTTATTTAGTAAAGTCATTCTCATCATCGGCTCTAATACCAATGAAGCGTCATGTAATCAGCCAATTCATAACATGATATAATCCATTATGACACAGGTCTCACGATAGTTTTAAAATGCGTCATTCTTTGTAACGAAGATTGCATCATGTGTGTACATTTCATAGTTCCGCAATAAATCTTCAAACGATGTGATTTTTTACATCATTCTACATATTTCTGCATGATCTATAAATTATCACATCAATAGTCCAAGATCTCTGGAGGCAAATTAATACAATGTTTTGGGAATATACTAAGTATTAAGTTACATCTTTATGTTTTGGATTAAGTTTTTCGAAGGCCACAGTGACTGGGAGTTACCCGCCCCTTACAATTGGGGGCGAGAGATGGCGAGTGATGTGGAGTCCAAATTGTCTGCATCTAATTGTTGAATGCTCATTACATCTCACCGCCTCATCATATATCTCCATCATTCATTCATCCACCCACTAAAAAAACTTTTTTTTATTATTATTGTTATTGGTAGAAATTAATTACATTTTTATTGATCGACAGAAATGTTAACGGTGTTTAATAATTTAAAAAAAAAAAAGAATGTGGGCCCTACAACCATGATCTCATGCGTGTAAGCCGGCGGAATGTGGCTTATAAACATCACTTCATTACTTTTACTTATATTAGAGAAGAAAGTTAAGTGGGCAGGCTTGACTTTTTCCCTTTCGTCTTTTCTTTCTTCTGGTGAGATAAGGAACATATTAATAAGAAGTGGTCTACGTGAGGTGAACATGTGGAGCTTTGAACATTCTCATGAAAATCTTTTTTCCCTCTTTTGTCTCTTTTGCCACACAGATAATGAAGTATCCAAAAGAAAAGAAGGATGATTGATTTAATGGTACCTTTTGGAATAGAAATAATGTTATTTGCCAAGAAAAGGTTTCAAATAATGAGGTATTTTTTTTTAAATGCAAATTTTGTCATTATGAGGTGGAAGTGTCTCTGTTTGATCTATGAAAAAGGTTTCTTGCAGAATCATAAAACCTAGGGCTGCACTAGCTAGTTGGATTCCAATTACTTTTGCTCTAAAGACACCACTCCACCTTTTAATCTAGTGTTAATACCACTATATATCCTTTTACTTTCCACAATATATATCCACCTCTTATTTGTAGCTTTTGTTTGAAAGGCAAGGTTTGGCTTTGGTAGCATCATATTATTTGATATGCAAGTTAGGTTTTTTTTTTTGGGCTCTACCTGGTGAGGACCCATAGGCCATTAGGTGGACCCTCAATGGCAGCCTGGCGTGGGTGGGGGTGGGGGAATGTTGGAGGAATGCATGCCGGAATTAAAATGCATGATAAAATGCGATTGGAAGGACTTATCAAGGAACCAAAACCAAGACTATATTTTGACAAGACATACCTAAATAAACTGAGCAACTCAATTATCAGTCAATCAAGCTTATATTTGGAAGTGTTTTAATGAAGTAAATTTTCTCCTTTTTTATTTTATTTTACTAAGATTATTTTGAAGAAATTATATAGATGAATAAGCACTGAAGCCGAAACAAAATCAGATTATGTCAAATATAAAAGAAATAATTTCATGCAATGTGGGGACCAAAAGCAATCTTATTAACTTATATAGCAATAAATTTCCATCCTAAAAAACATGAGAAACATATTAATAACTGTATTAAACATAAGAATATAAAAATAGTTAAATTGAAAATCATGGATAACTTAGGCCTTGGTAGCTTACGAGATTTAAAATCAAGATTAATATTAACAACATTCTTACAAAAAAGAAAAAAGGTAATGTGCTTCTCTTTTTTAAGGCTTAACATGGCTATCACTATCACAATTGACGCATGAATCGAAAGTTCTTAATTTACAAATAATTTCATACAAAACATGCCATTCTCATTAAAATTCATCAAAATGACATCTCTGTGTTGATGCTTTTT
The DNA here is from genome assembly GCF_013358625.1 of Macadamia integrifolia. NCBI lineage: Eukaryota > Viridiplantae > Streptophyta > Magnoliopsida > Proteales > Proteaceae > Macadamia > Macadamia integrifolia. The sequence continues at coordinate 29,287,328 of NC_056563.1, read as the reverse complement.
GGTGTGATCCTATTCTCGTGTACGTGCAGGAGCTACACTTTGTTACTGAAAGCTCTTCCCTTAAAATTATTTTTACATCTAGAAAGATTATAGAAGGAAACATGAAGTTTATCTCTTCTTATTATTTTCATGCATTTGTCTGCCGTGGAATCAACTTATCTATTAAGTGATCATCTAAGACCAAACTTGATTGAGTAACAGATTATATTGAAGATAGTGAAACTTCTTTAGACATGAGAAAAGGTGGTCAGCATGCCAACCAGACGATTCTGTGAAAAGTCTCTAGTAATTATCCAAGAAGTTAAAGTTTCTTTCAAGTTTTGAGGGCAACAGGTGATAATTATATGGTTCAATATCATGTCCATCCAGCATAATAGAGAGATACTTTCGTGTGGTGATTGGGGAATTTTTCTTGGGCATCAAATAATAATGCTTAGAAGATGAGCTTATGGATAAGAAGATAGCATAGTCGGTGACTGGGACTTCTTTCATTATCAAGAGGTCCGATTCCATTAATAGTGGAAAGAAATTAATTAGAGTTAACAACATCAACCAATATATCAAATATATTAATTATTTCCAAAATGGAACATGGTTTGTTATTGTCTATGAACAAGCAATTTTATGTGTCAATGCTTGGACTTGAAACAATTAAGACATCACTACAACAATGTTAATATTGGAATTAAAACTTGACCAAATATATATAAGAAAAATCTTGTTGTAATTAGAAGATTCTAACCTTGTTTTTGAAAACCCTTTGTAACCCTTGCATTTAAATGACTTTTGAATATAAGATAAGGGGCAATTAAAAGAAAGATATATACAACATTTTAGTTTACCACTTTGGAGACAAGAAGTTGTTTCCACACATTCACACACAAACATACAACAACAACAATATCCAAAACCTTATTCCAACTTAATGTAGTTGGTTACATGGAGATTTGAAGCAAGGACTAGTGAGGATCTACCCAAAAAGATTGACGGTTTATAGCTAATTATAGTAAGTGACGGATGTCAACCAGACTCACCACTACAAATCAGCCATAGGCTTATATGACAGACTATAATAAGATATCGAATGTCTATCTGACATACCATGTAGATTGGTCACGCCAAAGTGTCTTACATGCATTACGTCCACCACCAAGACACATACACTGACATATACGTACATCTATATATCTATCTATCAATATAAAGGACAAAACTTTCTGTCCGCAAGATGCCCCTATGCTATAGACACAAGGGGCATGCAATGACCATCTACCCCTCTTGGGGGAGCGCTCCCCTATGTGAGGGTGCAAGGGCCTCTCCCATATAGAAAACACTGCCCATATATGGGAAAAAGAAACACCACCTAGTTGCGTGGCTCGTACACCCAGACATACAAGCAGGTGAAAAAATTTCATCCATATTAATGCCCTTGAATGCAATTTCATTAGGCCTTTATCAGGATTGTGGCAACTAGCACAACCCATGTTTAATTTAGCAAATCCACCTAGCTCTTTAATGTTTTTTCTGCTACCTTTATGCAAATAACTATGAATTAGCACTTAGTTTATTTCCAAGTAAATTCAAAATGAAAAGGGATCTACAAGTTGGTCGCATTTTTTTAAATCTCCTACTTGCACTAAAAAATAGAAAAAATCTTCCACACTAACTCAAAGAGTGATGAAAGAGACATCACAATTTGTATATAAAAAGACTCAAATGATCATTGAAGAGAAAAATAATCAAATGTATTACACATCATTTTCCTTTTAAATATGAAACATCAACCGATGTATTGCACATCCTTCTCCTTTTCTTTTTTAAATATGAAACATCAAATAATAAATTGACAACACATTTTCTCTTAACGTACGTGGTTTTATTTCCAAATAAATGGATCCTTAAAAATTAGCTTATTCAACATTGTTCCTTATTTTTCAAATAAAAGTCTATTTCAAAAATATATATATTATATTACTATATTAGCATAAATTCTTTACTTGCCTGGGGAATGAAATGAATCATTAAATTCAAGACAAAACAAATGTTCTTTTTTTTTTTTTTTTTTTTTTTTTTTTTTTTTAAGGATAAATATTTAGTTTAAAGGCCAGGAGACTCAGGATACAAATAATTGGTCGTGTTCAGCACTCAAAGATGCATAGGGTTGTTTGTAGAAACATAATAATTTGTTGTATTATTAATAGCTTATCTTGCTTGCCAAGGAAACATTGAAAAAACAAAAAGGAGTTCATCATCACTCTCCACTTATGTTTGTTGCTTTGGCATGTTGTGAGGTATTCAAATAACCACGTGCCGGAAAATGAACAATCACTGCTGAAGTCTTAAATGTGTTTCGAATTGGAGGAAAAAGGTTCAAAAAGTCGGTTCTCGCCAAGACAGTAGAAAAGGTCTTCGGCTTGCCATCCAAGAAAACCGATTGGCTGCGGCAGGTAATTGGGACTTGCGACCAGAATTAGTGTTTTGATTCCTGGAATAACATTTTGTAAAAAAAAAAAAAACCCAATTCAATTAATAATAAAAAATAGAGAAATTTACATCATTTTTCCTCATGTTTGCCCTTATTACATCGAGGGGATCAATGTAATAAAGGTAACCACGAGGGGCAGTGGATGTAAATTTTCCTAAAAAATAACTAATAACAAAAAGGAAAAAGAATGCCATAAAAAAAGTATGATAGACAGTGTGGCCTCTATGTTGAGATATAAGGGGGTCAAATGATCGTTTCCATTCTTCATGAAAGGCAAAAATTTCATTGTTATTGATGTTTTTACGCATATTTCCACTGACCTCCAATATTGACACGGCCAAGGGCCATACTACCTTAAAACCATCTTCCTAATGAAAAAAAATGGTGAAAATATCTGCATTCCTTGATTAGGGAAAAATCCTAACAGGCAAAAAAGTAGGTTTTGACTTGGACTTATCACCCAAGTTGAGTAATTTGTTGGAAAATTACTAATTTTGGTTTCAAAAAATAGCAACATAATCATATATAACTGTTGAGCATTAATGGGACAAAATTTCCACCATAGTTACAAAACTAGGTTTTGACTCGAGCGTATCACCTAAACCGAATAAAAAAGTCTATAAAACTTGGTCATGAATAATGAAAACTCGACAAATTTAAGAAACGATTATACCAAGTTCAAATTGGTTCAAGGTTTTGGGCTTGCTAAACTATACCCAAAAAAAGGTAGTATCATATCAATGATGGGTATGAGAGGGACTCCAGGGTATATTGCTCCAGAATTATTCTCTCGAAATATTGGAGTCTCCCACAAGTCTGATGTCTATAGCTATAGAATGATGGTTTTGAAAATGGTTGGAGGAAGAAAGAATGTGAAAGTGTCAATGGATCATACAAGTAAAATATATTTCCCACATTGGATCTATAGGAATTTCCAACAAGATCAATAACTAGAATTAGAACTAGAAGGGATATCACCACTAAAGCGGAAGAAGAAATTGCTAGGAAAATGACTTTGGTTGGGTTATGGTGCATCTAAATTGATCCTTTAAATCGGCCTTTGATGAGTAAAGTTGTTGAAATGTTAGAAGGAAGCATTATTTCATTGTAGATCCCTCCAAAGCCTTACTTGTGTTCTCCTCTGAGATCGTCGCCGATAGATTGTTCTGGTAGTACTACCTTGGAAATTCTTTAATTACATAAGTGTCATTCATACAAGAATGTTTTTGATAATTAACATATACAAATACAGAAGGTCATTCAATTCATTCTATGGACTCGAAAGTATGGAAGTCCTCAAGATGTAAGACTTTTTATGATAATACATAGCCATCTGAACACATGAATGGGAAGGTATAGCTAGATTTGTTATCGAAATTGCTAACCGGTTGAAAGATGCTACTTGCTTCAAGATCTTGGAATTACATCCGTTCTTCCAATCCTTTAGGCACATTTCATTACAATGTCTGGACACCTAGAAAAAGAAAAAATGAATTTGACGATAGAGATAGACATGAAAAAATCATTCTGGAACAATGATTTTTGTCTTATTATGCATTTTCTACTATTTCATTTTCGTTTCTTGGCTTCTAAACATAGCCTAAGGGATAGTTGAGTTGGCAAGGGACTTTCGCTTGAATAAGCTTGTGTTTTGACTTTGACTCCCCTTACCTTCTTGGGGCCACTCACATGGGTTTTTAGTGTTTTTCATTACTTTCGATGAAAGTTGAATGGTTCTCATTCAACCTTGGTATGACTCGGTCCATGTGGTTGTGGGGTCAATATGGACTTGCAGGACTAGTCAGGCCAAAAGCCTAGATACCTATTTTTAGCACCCAAAAAAAAAAAAAAAAAGCCTAAAATGAAAAAAATACATGCATGGGAAACATTATGTAGGTAAATAAATCATTTAACGAACACATTATAGTGGAGCCGTGGTCTTGAGTTCAAAAACCCCCCATCCCACGTTTGTTGTCCCATGGTTGTGCACTATCGGTCCCTCTTCTCTTGCACTACTAATGGGCCCCTCGTGGGCTATTGTCATGGCACCTTGGTGGGTCTCTCTCTAATCTCATCATGGATCTTATTTGACTTAAGGGTAAGTGATTTCTATCCGAGAAGTTGGTTCATGGATCTTATCATGGCTCAATTACCTTAACCATGTTTTTCCTATAGTTACTTAAAAATTAAAGAGAACAAGAGAGTTGATGAAAGCGTAAACACAAGCGGAAGAGAAGGGGAAAAAATTTGGTTACTATCTAACTGTTACCCCAAGTTGACGAGGACACACAAGCAGAAGAGAAGGGGAAAAAATTTGATTGCTATCTAGCTGTAACCCTTGTTGACAATCAAATATATGAAATAATTCACTTTTCCACAGACTTCACAATACTCTCCTAAATTATGGTATTTTTTAAATATACTTTTAGATTCTATTTCTTTGACTGCCATAGGCTGCAATCCAATAGCAGCTACATTTCATTTCGTTCAAGAGAATGTCACAAGTCCCATGGATTATGGACTTGAGAGCCAGACATTGCTTTTAAAGATTTAGGTTGTGTTTCGTAGTCAAGAAAAGAAAAGAGTACACTTTTTGTATTTTTTTCCTTAAGTTAAGAATTTTTCTTTACACTTGATATGTCTTCACCCAAGAGAAGATTCTCCTTTTCAAATTCAAAATTTCTCTTGGGAATTGTGAAATTTTCTTTTGTTTTCCTAAAATTTTTCTTATAAAAAACACAAGAAAACATGAGAAAATATGAAAATATAATAAGACAAAAATAAATGATTACACGGTGATTTCCTGTGTCTATCTCTCTCTTAATTTTTCTTTTTCTTTTCTTTTCTTCTCTTGGTAACCAAACATACATACTCTTTTTATTTTCTCACCATTTATTCTCTTCTCTTTTCTTTTTAGATTATTTTTTTTTTCTTTTTGGCTACCAAACGTAGCCTTAGTGTCTCATTTATTTTTTTAATATATCATTTATTTTTTTTGATATTAAAAGAAGATAAAATCTCGCACCAACGGTCGACTTATACGCAATCATGATATTTGGCTATTTGCTATCGTGCCTTGCACTGCTGGCATGCCAACGTGGTTGAAAAAGGCGTTAAATCGTTCGCATTGTTCGGAATTCACAAGGCTACCCCTCACGTCACGCAGTACACGCATCACGCCTCTGGTGTTTCCATTGGTTATTTAATGTGTTACTTGTAAAACTATACTTTTACCCCTTATATTCATTAACACTCTAATCTAAAGCAGGGGTATAATAAGAAAGAAAAAAACTTAAGTCGGTTGGTTACATTCAAAACAGCCCAGCCCGCCCTTTCTATCAAACGTTTCGTCTTCTATTATTTCGTCTCTTAGTTGTTCGCAGAGGCATCAATAACACAGTTCTCATTCTTAGAGCTTAATTGGTCTCTCTTTCTGTCTCCTTCCTTTTGGTGTTTCAATCCATCGTCTTTGTTTCTTCTTTTTCATCTGTGCTTTATTTGAAATTTAGATAGAAATGAAGGTTAGTTTTTCTCTCTCTTGGTTCAAATTCAGTTCAAATGATTCGGTTTTAATCAATTCTTACTGAAACCCTTCTCTGTTTTACTTTCGAAGCTTTCAGAATCTTATTGGATACCCACTTTTCCTGATCTCTGCTTCTATTTGTTACAGAAACTGGTATTGAAGGTAGAGTTATATGATGCCAAAGCCAAGCGAAAAGCCATGAAGGCGGTCTCTACTCTTTCAGGTATTTTCGAATAGATTTTTCCTAAATTTAAGCTTCTCTGAGGGGTGAATGTAACATGTTTTGCTTTTTCTCGTAGGAATCGATTCCCTCGCCATGGATATGGAGAAGAAGCTAATGACAGTGATTGGAGAAATGGATCCTATAGATATCGTCGGGAAATTGCGAAAGTCTTGGCCGCACACTGAGATTGTTTCTGTTGGGCCACCGAAAGAGCCTGAGAAGAAGAAGGAAGAACCCAAGAAAGAAGAAAAGAAGAAGGAAGATCCCGTCCCCGATATTCTTAAGGCATACCAGCTGGGTGGTTATTATAATCCCTACTATGTTGTTGAGACTGTTCCAGAAGAGAATCCCAACGCTTGCTGTGTTATCTCTTAAATTGGGACGATTTCCATGAAGCTCCTCCCTACATTTTGGGGTCATGGGAATGATGGGTTGGCTGATAGATCTTCCCTGATAGCTCTTTGATCAAGGGTATGCGATATAGACACAGAATTAGATCTGTTTAAAGTTTAGTTACTCTCATTTTGGAATGCTTTTTTGATCTTCTAAGGCATTGTTTGAAGGGACTCTCATCTGGTTTGGGATGCTTTTTTTTGTCTTCTCAGGCGATGCTTGAATGGCTCAGTTGCTGCAATTGTAAATAACTTTCTCTGTTTCTTGGCCATCTCTCAGCAACAAGTCTTCGAGGGGTAAGAACCAAAAAGGAGTTCTGTCGATCGGTCATGGCGATCCCAGAAAATCTTATGAAATTCAGGTATCATTTTCCTTCTGGGATTTCCTATTTATTTTATTTCATTCTTTCTTCTTCTTCTTGTTCTTCTGCAGCAATTCTGTCCGGTCGGCCGTAAATTCTGGGATAGATCTGAATTGGGATTCCTGGTCTGACCCAACTCCAATAAGTTCTTCTTCTACAATGGTTAGGGAATCAACATGTGGCTGTCAACATGTGCTTCAATTTGAATATTGTAGATACAGATCAAGGTCAATCCAATTGTTCGACATCCCTTTTCTACATTTCCATTTGTTCGTTGCCGCAGTCTTTTATTTATTTATTTTTTATAAAATATTTACGATAACTATCTTAGTGTCCCTACCTCTTTCTTGATCATTTGAAGGCCCTCTGGGAAGATCCGTGTATTGCGCAAAACTGTGATTTACTTTTTCTCTCTTTCTTTTTTTGGGAGCTACTCAATTATGTGGTTAAAGTTTATAATCTCTCGGTGGCAAGGCTATCATATATGATATGTCGACCATACTGTAATCATATTTATAGTATCTATAATGTGATTGGGAGCTACTCAATTATGTGTTTCACGATGGTCCATACTCCTTTTCCCTCCCATATTTCTTATTTTATTATTTGTTTGCAGTTGGATATTGCATCCATCACATTGGTCTGAATTTAGCTATATTGTCTCTTAGTTTACCATCGACAAGTTATTACATTAGTCTCTGTTATTCTGAAAAATGTTTTCTGTTTTTAAAGAAAAAGTCTTTTATGTATGTCGTATTTATCAATATATTTTTTTTTGGTAATAGAATGTGGGCAGTACCTAAAGCATCCGAAGCTAAAGGTCTAATGAGGATGAAAAGCTAAAGCTAGTATCAGAGGGTTGTGAGCCTAGATATGTGAGTATATTTATCCTCTTAACATTCTGTTTTATGTATTGAAGGATGTAAGAATGGACTCGTATCCTCAGACAATTACTTCATATTCTGATTGTGTTTTTCCTTTCTTACTTCCTTTTCGTCTTGTCAGAAGGGCACAAAAAGCTTGAATCCAAGGACATTCTAGGGGAAGTTTCGAAGACTCATCATGCTTTACAGTAAGCCAAGATAGTTCACTTGTTGGTCCTGCATTACTCTTAATATTTGTTTGATTGCCAACAAGATGTATAAGTATTAATGCATAGGTCCCTTAACAATAGTTCAGTTTAATGAATTTGGTATGTGGGATAAAATACTCTGTTGTGCCTGCACTCCAGTTTTATATAAATGCATGAGCCAAATCTGGTAATTACTAAATTCCGTTATCTAGTTTCTATTCTGTTGGGTTGATGAATTGTGAATTTTGGTCATTTGTTCAAGTTGATTCTTACATATTTAGTTTTATATGATGGTACTATATGATGATTGGAGAATGTGATCTTTGTTTATGCTATTCTGCTGTATTGTTGTGAAGTTATAGCTTTGTTTCTCATTCTGGAACTCAGTTTCTTTTCTAAGTCACTTGCCCAGAGCTTTATATATCCAACCATTGTATTGAAATAAAACATTAAAGGATTGAAGAATTTAGAGAGACCTAGTTTCCGAGTTTCCGTAGTAATTTGGGACTGATCTAAGTTATATGTCTGGAAGATGTCGAAGATCTCCTACTGCTGTTTTGAGTTCCTATGATTCTTCTTGTGGGTGAGATTTCAAATATACTATGGTGTTAGATTTGAATCCATTAAAACCACTTAAGAAAACTCAAAATTTCATTCAATTTTGTATTTACCTATACTTGCTCTCAAAATATGAATCCTACTACTGCTAGAACTTCTCTAATTCTAATATTACTTAAACACTACTCATTTGACCACCAATAGACTGAAAATAGTGTAACTAGACTCCTAAACTGACTAAGAATTTACTATTTTTTATTTTTCAGCCTCTAATATAATAGCTCCATTGGTGCTTTTTCAGCTATATGATTTTGGATAGCTACATGCACCCTTGCACCTTCAATACCTTTTCTTTGGTAAACTGTCTAGGGAACATCTGGGTAAGAAAATAAAGAGAACGAAATCGGAAGTATCTAGGAGGCACTAATACCTTCAATATCTTTTTTCAGTTCTTTCTTCTCGCTTTGTAACTTACTGTGTAGTTAATTGGCGCCTGAATATTTTCATAACAGTAAAGTCATGGATAAAACAGATGGTTATACCTTTGGGGTGGTTCTCTTGGAGCTAGTAACAAGCTAAAAGTCAATTGAAGTGAACAAAAGGCCAGGAGATGAGAACTTGGTGCTGTGGGTAACTTATCATTTATTCCTTTATGTCTAACTTTCCTTTTATTATTATTAAGCTACATATTTGTTTTATCAGTGCTCCCCCACTCATCATAGTTTTACTTTTATATATATATTTTTATATATATATTTATTAGAACAGCTATTGCTTTCATTGTGTAATACTATCAAAGTCTGGATATGAATCACTTTCACTGATATTCAGCTTAGTGGGCACTTGATTTCTGCAAAATTTAAGGAATCAACCATTATAAAAACATTCTGATTTTGATTTTAGTTTTTGCTTATGTAGCACAAAATGCTTTATGGATGATGCTTGATATGCATTGAAACTTGGGTGTGAGAGAGAGAGAGAGAGAGAGAGAGCTTGGATGAGGCTATAGTTTTGGGGATCAAACCCTATGAAAAGAGTCTGATTTGATATGCATTGAAAATGCTACATAGATGGTGCTTGATATGCAGTGAAACTTGGGTGAGAGAGAGATGGTTGGATGAGGCTATAGTTTTAGGGATTAAACCCCATGTGAAAAGAGTCTAATTTGATATTCCTTGAAATGCTACATGGATGATGCTTGATATGCATTGAAACTTGGGTGAGAGAGAGATGCCTGGATGAGGCTAGAGTTTTGGGATTAAATCCTATGAAAGAGTTTGATTTGATTTTAATTTTGCATTAAGAGTAGTTCTATTTATCCTTCAGATAACACTTTCATCCATGAATGGGTATGATGTGGCAAATCAATATCATCCATCTTGTAAGCTTCTTTGAAGTTTAAATTTCCAGCATGTTTATTGATTTGGTCCAAAATATTTGGACCGTATATGTTGTTAGGAAGGTCAGGTAGCTAGGTTGCCACATCCCAGTTGAAGAACTGTGCTGCGAGTGAAGCCTATGTGGACAGAAATAGTCCAGGATATGACTGCAACGTTACTCTTAATATTTGTTTCATTGCCTTTAAGATGTATAAGTTTTAATGCATAGGTCCCTTAACAATAATTCTATTTAATGAATTTGATATGTGGAGTAAAATACTCTGTTGTGTCCTGCTCTTCAATTTTTGTCTAAATGCATGAGCCAAATCTATTGTAATTGTGTATAGAGCTTTTAAAACCAGTTGTAAGTAAAAGAGAAACAGCAGAAAATCACCTTATATTACCCACTTTGAGATTCTCTGCAAGTATATGGCTTCTTATTGTTGTCTATCCTTGAAACATGTGCTAGTATATTAGTGATATGAATGGAAAATAAAGTACTGCATATAGGTTTTCTTTTGTTTGATTATTGATTTCTGGATTGATTAAATGTTCATTTTTTGTAATATACTTAAGTCCTCAATATAAACCATGGACTGGTATTGTTACATAATACATTAATACTACAACTATAACTCATTATTCATCTTAAGCCTAAGGCCTAAAAAGAAAATCTGGATTTTGAGCAATTTAGGTCTAAACCGAATATCTAGACATATTCTGTTCTTTTCTTCTCATTGTGCTTAGTATATAGGCATTTGACAGGTTTTTTTTTCTACATCCCTATCATCTAGTGGTTTGTTTCTATCATTTCAACTCGGTTCCTGCACATCCAAGTAAGTAGTGAGATTGTATTCTTTCATTTAAGGTTATTTAAAGGCTGACTGGGGTTATAATATGTTGGGCTACATATCTATCTGAAGTCTAAAGTTACTATTGGCCATAAACTTACTGGAGGTTCTCTGTTTCCCTGGCTATTTGGATGCGACTTTGAAGGACTGTTATCTCAACTTCTAGCCCCAGGAATGCTGAGATATTTTGGGGTGGCTAGTTGATGGTCATACTATGCCTTTGATCCAAGTTTGGGGTTGATCTGGCCTGTGAATAAGAACTACTGGTAATTACTAAATTCTGTTATCTAGTTTCTATTTTGTTTTGGAGTTTCTATGGAATGATTTACTATCTGTTCGGTGATTGGAATGAATAATGCCTTGATGGATAAGTGGGTATGGTGTTCTAGGAGTAAGGAGGGCACTGTCATTGCTGAGCATAGCTTGTCTCAGGCCTTTTAGGTGGGAAACTAGAGAGGTTCACAGGACCAATTGTCAGCCTATCAGAAAGTGTCCTAAAAAATTTTAATGTTATTAACTACATCACACTCACATGCCCGGTGAAGGGGTGGGGGTTGTTGGTATTAGATCAGACCTAAATTTGGAAAGACCCTATAGTTTCCTAATATCTTTGGGATATTTATGAGAAGAATGGAAGGTCTACTGTAAGGGCAAATATTGTGACTTAACTTATCTGCTTCGGTGGTGGATTCTTTTGCAACCTTACTCTCTAGGCTTGATATGAATGGTAAATAAAGTATATTAGTGATATGAATGGTAAATAAAGTACAACATATAGGTTTTCTTTTGTTTGATTATTGATTTCTGGATTGATTAAATGTTCATTTTTTGTAATATAGTTAAGTCCTCAATATTAACTATGGACTGGTATTGTTACATAATATATTAGTACTACAACTATAACTTATTATTCATCTAAAGCTTAAGGCCTAAAAAAAAAAATCTGGATTTATCCTCCAGATAACACTTTCATCCATGATTGGGCATGATGTGGCAAATCAATATCATCCAACTTGTAAGCTTCTTTGAAGTTTAAATTTCCAGCATGTTCGTTGATTTGGTCCAAAATATTTGGACCGTATATGTTGTTAGGAAGGTTAGGTAGCTAGGATGCCACATCTCAGTTGAAGAACTGTGCTGCGAGTGAAGCCTATGTGGACAGAAATAGTCCAGGACATGATTGCAGCATTACTCTTAATATTGGTTTCATTGCCAACAAGATGTATAAGTTTTAATGCATAGGTCCCTTGACAATAATTCTGTTTAATGAATTTGATATGTAGAGTAAAATACTCTGTTGTGTCCAGCTCTCCAATTTTGTATAAATGCATGAGCCAAATCTATTGTAACTGTGTATTGAGCTTTTAAAACCAGTTGTAAGTAAAAAGAAACAGCAGAAAATCACCTTATACTACCCACTTTGAGATTCTCTACAAGTATATGGCTTCTTATTGTTGTCTATCCTTGAAACATGTGCCAATATATTAGCGAAATGAATGGTAAATAAAGTACAACATATAGGTTTTCTTTTGTTTGATTATTGATTTCTGGATTGATTAAATGTTCCTTTTTTGTAATATTACTTAAGTCCTCAATATAAACCATGGACTGGTATTGTTGCATAATACATTAATACTACAACTATAACTTTATTAACTACATCATACTTACATGCCCGGTGAAGGGGTGGGGGTTGTTGGTATTGGACTAGATCTAAGTTTGGGAAGACCCTGTAGTTTCCTAATATCTTTGGGATATTTATGAGAAGAATGGAAGGCCTGCTGTAAGCGAAAATATTGTGACATAATTTGTCTGCTTGGGTGGTGGATTCTTTTGCAACCTTACTCTCTAGGCTTGATAAGGTCCAGGTGGATGGGAGGGAGAGGGAAGGAAATTGGAAGTATGTGAACTTATGGGTCCTCCTTTCAGTTAATATCTTTCTTCAATACATTCTTTGGTAGTGTGATGATGTTTTACCTTTCCTGCCATTTGGTATGAAGCCCTATATTCATATCACTTCCGAATCACTATTTGAGGGGGTTGAATGGTTGAAATACTCATAGTTGATCATGTTATTCTAATGCTAGTCATATCTCACTCCTTATGTTCACACTGACCTTTATCGCTGCAATAAAAAACCTTGGACCCGCAAAAGTTTTTTTGCTCTCAGTTTTCTCCCCAATCCCAGATATAATTGGTTGATTGATGGACATGCCTAGTGAAGATTTTAACTTTAAATTAGAGTGAACTATGGCTAATAAAACATTGGTGGAATATTGAGAATATTTAGCATGGTTAAATGTAGTGAGAGGTTCAGTAGTGTGAATGTGGGTATGGAAGTTTGATTGCATCAAAGAGGGATATCTTATAATATGATTAATAATTTGAACTGAGAGAAATGACATAGAAGTGGAATCCACATGCATGGTTCTCATGGAGTAAAGGGAGTGAAACTATAGATCAACTAATACAGAATCAGTGTGAAATCTTAGGACTCTGTAAATCTTTACAGAGATCAGATCTGAGCACCCTGTTAAAGATACATGGGTGAGATAGAAATAATATTTGTATGTGCGAAGATATATCAACGTTGATATTGGAAAGTAGGGAGTAGAGTGGTATGCTAATTTCTTAGTTTGTGAGGTGCTAAGGATATGAATAGATAAGGGACCTATATGGCCAATGTGCTAAGGTGTATTATTGAGATCAACCAATACTATTAAGGCATATGGCCATGTTAGTAACATTGAGCGAAAATTCGATGATGTAACTCAGTGGATAAGAGTGGTAATAAAGTGAACGGGATTGATCCTCGATGTAAGGAGGGGAAAATTTTGAGGACGAAAGTTTTGTAAGGAGGGGAAAATTGTAACACCCTTAATCAGAAGCAGCTGAACCCAGTGTCAGGATATAGCTGGCACAAGGGCAATAGGCTATCCTAATGACAAGGTCAATATCAGAAATGTGGAATAGTGAGAATGATAACAAATCCAAGCAAGTAGACCTGAGATCAGCAGTGTGAATGTGGGTATGGAAGTTTGATTGCATCAAAGATGGATATGCATGCAAGTAAAATTTTATCAATTTAGTTTGATAAGAAGTGTGAATGTGGGTATGCAGAGTGGGTTTAGGGACCCAATTTGACTCTAACCTATCTCTGGGAAACCTAGATTTTAGGGCCTTTGTCATGCAAGTAAAATTTTACGAAATTGGTGTTGAATTGGTAGTATGCATGCAAGTAATTTTAAGGTTTGAGGTATGGAATACTGCCGCTATATTTTATTGGGTGACTATAAATTATAAATTGTCCCACCTGAGCTCAATTGGAACTGATGCATGGTGCTATCTGTTTCTTATAAATTTTCAGCTTCATATAAGTGATGAATTAGATGGGAAAAATTGAAATTTGTGTTCAGCTAGTCCCAATTGGCTGAATTCTAAGTTGAATCTAAACACTTTGTATTTCCCATCTGAAGTTTTAAATATTCTTCCCAATTTGGTTTCAATTGGAGATGGAACATGGTACAACAATGATTCCTAGGGCTGTCCAGCTTTAATTAAATCAATATAAGAGGTGGGACATGTCTGATTTCTGAATTATATGGTTTAGGTATGCAAATTAGGAGGAAATTTGAAAGTATATAGGAACAGAATATGAGGAACGGAATTGGTGTTATTGAGGACTGTATAATGGCCCTAAAGACATGAAGAAACCCTCCCCATACTACCATAGACACTGGCCATCGGCCATATGCAGCCCAAGCCAAGAGAGCCAGTCGGGTAGCCTGCAAAGTTGTAGAAAGTGCTGATGAAACCAACCCGCCGGTTGGACAAGTGGCCTGCTGGTCAGTACCCACCGGTTAGGTAATTTTAGGCTGATCTTCCCCTTTTTTGGCTGAATTATACCCTGCCCCTTGTGGGTTATGTTTCCTACCTATTTACCTAAATTAACCCTGAGGGCAGGGGAAGTTCAATGTGCTTTTCCAAAACTTTAATTTAGGTTAGTATGTGGGTTGTTGAGGGTTTTTAGGTTCAGCATAGAAGCAACATTAAGTTGTGTTAGGACTTATAAATATTTAACATGATGGTACACAATTCACATAGGAACCTAATTTACCCTGCGAGGATACTCGGTGGCCGGAATTCACAGGTATCGATTGGATTTTGGGTTTTGAGATGAGTGGGTGTTTGATTTATTTTACGGAGTGTTTTGATATTTTCAGTTATGAGTGCCATGTGGAATGTGATGATTACTGTGATAGATTTATCTATATAAAATTATATATTTCACATGTTATATGATTTTACCGACTTTGATGTGATCGAGGTTTTGTGGATGTGTAATATGATAGCTATGTGGTGATGGTTATAATATTGATGGTTTGAGGCACAGTGTGGCTGAGGTTCTATTCGGTACAATGGGCTCAATGGTCAGTGTTACAGTTATGACCACAGATGTGTGATTGGATGCTATGGATGCTATGGATGCATGTAGATGCATATGGTTAGGATTATATCCCCATGTTATAACCCCTTGCCAATAGGGGGTAAGGTTTTGGCTAATCCCACTGGGTGGTAGGTCGCGGAGGACTACTATACCTGGATACAATGTACTGTATCCTAAAAGGGCACAACATGGTACGACATATTGTACTCATGATTGTCGGACAGTATGGGAGACCGATGACAGTGTCGGATTTGGTGACCATTGTCAGCGATGTGATGCAAGGCATTCAGCAAAGCCTTCAACAACAACAAAGAGAAGTTCAACAACAATGTAGGGTCATGATGACTGAGATTGCTACAACTATCTGTGCTAGGGAGACACCTATGGTACAACCCCTTATTGTGCTGCCTACACCATTTGCTCCTACTTCTACACCACCTACTGCACCAAACTTCACTACTATTCTATAGCACGTTCTTTTGTTGTGTATATTGATGTTATATATAAGATGTAAATATTACACATGTGGGTTGATAACAATTGAATCTTGTATATTTATAACTTGTCATGTAGTGAATCACCAGTGATATTTGTATGATTTTATTAGTGTACTCTGATTTTAGATGTGATCTTGGTGGCATTTATGAAATTAAGGTACTGCATCTGTGATCCTGGAGGGTTAGGCTGGCTGGGTTAAGAATCCAGTGCCGTATACTTTGGACAATTTGAGGCAGGGCGTGACAGAATGGTATCAGAGCATGAAGCTCTACTTTAATCCACAAATGCACAAGATCTTAAGATATATTGGTGATGATTACGTTAAATTCTAAAATTTCAAGATAAATGCATTAATTTTTGTACACACAATAGGAGACTAGCCTAGGTGCAAAAGCCGTTCACTGACAATAATTTAAAGAGCATAACTCTTATACATAGTTGGTCAAATAAAATTTAACAAGATAAGAACTAATAGAATTAAATAAGTATAATTATATTACAAGTTAGGGTTTATAAAATAGAGTGATGTCGGTCAGTGCTATCTGTCAGAGGAAGCGTACCTATCCCCAAGATGACCCACAACTGTGGAAGTACAGTCGAATCTGAAGGGAAAATCTTCTCCCTTCATATGAATCTGAACATGAGGGCGAAGATGAGGTAACAACTGCATCACTCATCACCTGTGCCACCTCCTGCACCACTTTTGATGACAACTTAGGATATGGTTGCCATGGTCAGCGGTGTGATGCAAGGCATCCAAGAAAGCCTACAACAACAATAGAGAGAAGTTCAACAATATAGGGCCATGATGACTGAGATAACTACAACTATCTGTGCCAGGGAGACACTTATGGTACAACCCCTTATTGTGTAGCCTACTCCATCTGCTGCTCCTGCTCCTACACGACCTATTGCACTAGTAGTTCTAGCTACTACACAATCAGTTAATGGTCAGTCTTCTAAGGCAGCACCAGTACTAGTGATTCCACTTAGGCAGTATACATTAAAGACACAACCATCTGCACCAGTGTGGGTAGATAACTTCAAGATAATATAAAAATTTCAGAAGTACCGGCCACCTTATTTCAGTGGAGTGACCCAAGACCTATTAGCACCAGCTAAATGGTTAGAGGGTGTTGAGAAAGCTTTTACAGTGTTGGGGGTGCATAGATGAACAAAATATTTTGTGTGCTAGTCATCAACTGCAGGAATCACATACTTGGGGAAGGTCACGAGATCTATATTGTTGGCCACCCATTCCAACCTAACTTGGGGTAGAGACCTTTTATGGGAATTATTTCCATGAAAGTGTCAGAGTAGGCAGAATATATAGCTTTGACAAAAGGGCCAAAATCTATCCTTGAATATCAACAATAGTTTGAAGCCCTGTATTACTTTCCACCAGATCACATGAAGACTGAGAGAGAAAAGGCCAAGAAGTTTGAGAAGGGTTTGAGCGCTAGTATTAGAAAACTACTAATTACACATCATGTTTAGACGTATACAGAAGTGGTTTAAACAGGAAAGTCTATAGAGGAGAAGCAGAGAGACAATTATCAAACTCAGGCAGCAAAAAGAGCAGGCATACCATCTGTGATGGGGACATCAAGGTGTACAGTCGAAAGAAGAAGAAGATTCAACCAGGTCCATCTTTGTGGTTGGAGGATTAAACAAGAAAGAAGAAGGAAAGAGAAGAAACAAGAAAGAAGAAGGAAAGAGAGGAGTCGAACCAGCCTTCCAGCGCTGGGTTCGACCCCCCCTTGTCCTCCCAGTCAATAGATCTTGTGGACCCCACCAAATCTTATTTGATTCTAGTACTTTGCTTTAAATCTAGTGATATTCGATTGTCTTACATAATTAGGAAACTAGGACTTCTTTATATTGGTCTATTGGGTAGTTTTTTATTTCAAGCAATTGAGTTTCTAAATATCTTTTTTATTTTTGGAAGTTTATTCTATTTAAGTGTAAGGCCATTAGCCATTGTTTAATTCAATGAATGTGAATTGAAAAATAGTCAAGAGCAAAGCCCCCACCCCTCTCACGATTCTCTCTCTCTTTCAATCTCGTCTTTCTCTTCTCTCTTGTCTCGTCTCCCTCTCTTTTTCCATTCTTTTTTCTCTGCTGCTGTTTTATATCCCCTTGAGGTTGAACTGCTGCTGCTGTATTTTTTCCCCTTAATGTTGAACTGTTGCTGCTGATCTCCCCTTTTTGATGCTCACTGCTGCTGCTACACACTGATGCGATTACTCACTACTGCTGTTACATACTGCTGCCATTACATCACTGCTGCTGCTACCCTTGGCTGTTGCTACTCTCGGTTGCTGTTTACTCTTTGCTGGTGCTGATCTCCTTTCAATGAATGGATTACTGCTGGTCGTACCTGGTGTCCGTGAGTTTCTGAGAGCCCCAACATTGTTCACCAAGCTACATCGACAATACTGAGGATCTCTATACAACCGGCTGGACTTGTTTTCATCAACTAAAGGTGGACTGCATCTTTTTATTTTGGAGGACCTTGATCTCTTCTTGTCTCCTCAGATCTAGACAGCAGCATGGTAAAACATTAAACTAAACCCTCCCCACCTCCATTAATCCCTATTATATATTGCAACCCATTAACATTGAAACCAGCCTTTGCCCTTTGTTTATGCGTATTTTTACCCATTGTTTTAAGTCGTTTCATCACTGTTATATCTCCAAAAACCTTGCTGATTTTCTATTTTAGTTGCTTGCTAGAGGACATTGATTGTTTGTATATCTAATTTGGGTGTCTAGATTGATTTGTGCTGAACCTAACATTCGTATGTCGTTTGTTCCCTTCCCCATATCCCCACTTGAAACTTAAGTAAGAATTTATGTGTTTTTCAGTCTAGATTATTATTGCTTTTGGCTACTTTGTTTATTAGTCTCATTTTATTTTGCTTGCTTAATCTTATTTGCTGAGTTTCTTTTAGTCCTATCTACCTAAGTCCCTTGAGTTAACCCTACCTAGTTAGTTAATCTTGTAGGAGACCTAGTCACCAAGGAACCCCCTACATCAATCTGCTAGCAGACTTTTCACTAGAGCAGTTGAAGTACCTTACACTACTCTAGCTGCACCACAAATTAGTTGACCAGAAGTTGGCCAAGCCTTACAAACAACCTGGGCCAGTAGCATCACTACCTAAGTAAGTAGGTCCACAGAAGAAGTGGTGCTTTTCATATAAACAACTTTGAGATAAGGCTAGGTTATGTTTACAGATAAAGCAGTGTTATTTATGTGATCAATTTAGGTATATAGCTAGATTATCTCCATAGAAGAAGCTAGTAGACTCATATATGTAACCATCAACACCAACAGTTAGTAGACGTGGAGTGGCTACCCGCCTAAAGAGCTCATGTGTGATATGCGGACTTACTACAAAAGAAAGTAAGGTGAAGAAGGCTAAAAAGGGGATAATGTCTGCACCTAAGATGAACGAGATGTTAAGCAAGGGTTGCGACGCATACCTGGACTTCGCAATGACCTAAATATGAAAGCTACACCATGTGTGTAAAGTTTTGAAAAAAGAATAGAGTGGTGTCAGTTTCAGGATATAATAATTCCAATTGACACTGCAAAAATAATATCATACAATGATTCCAGGCATGACCCTTAGCTTCACCGACTACCCTTGAGTCGTGTAAAAGGGAAAGTATGAGTTTATCAACAGTCACTATTGATCAGGAGTTGTAATCAACGGCGACCTCGACCGTAATTGCTAAAAAGGTAGATGAAGTGGTATAAGGGTTTTCCTTATAAAGAAGTGAGAATGGTATCGGGAAGTTGATACCTAAAATGTGGTGTCACCCAATAGATGCAACATTGCTACTGGATCGGAATGACAAAGTCAGTATCAGAAATGTGGAATAGTGAGAATGATAACATTTCCAAGTAAGTAGACCTGAGATCAAGTTGTATGGGTGATTTAAGAATAAGGAAAAATTTAAGAGGTAAGAATGTGAGGAAACATTATGGGCCATTGAGAATATGGATTATGTGATCAATTAATATATGTCAAGTATGTGAAGAATGTATATGAAGGTTAAAACATGAGATTTTAAATTGTGAAGATTTAAACTTTGAATTAGAGTGAATTGTGGCTAATAAGAGAGTGGTGGAATATTGAGAACATTTAGCAAGGTTGAAGCTAGTGGGAGGTTCAGCAGTTTGAATGTGGGTATGGAAGTTTGATTGCATCAAAGAGGGATATCTTATAATATGACTAATAATTTGGATAGAGAGAAATGATATGGAAGTGGCATCCACAGGTATGGTTCTTATAGAGTAAAGAGAGTGAAACTGTGGATCACCTAATACATAATTAGTACGTAATCCGGGAACTTTATAAATCTTTACAGAATTCAGATCTGAGTACCATGGTAAAGATACGTGGTTGTACATTTGTGGATATTACTGTGTGTGTTGGTATCATGATGTTTGGTGTACTAATTTCTTAATTTGTGAGGAGCTGAGGAGATGAAATGATAAGGGACATGTATTGCTTATGAGTGTTTTATGGTGAATTATTGAGATCATCCAGTACTACTGAGGCGTATGGCCATGTTAGTAACACAAAGTGGAAATTTGATATTGCAACTCAATGGGTAAGAGTGGTAATAAAGCGAACGGGATTGATCCTTGATGATAAGCAGCCTTACAAATTTTGAACATGGAATTTTTGTAAGGAGGGGGGAAATTGTAACACCCTGAATCTGAAGCAGTTCAACCTAGTGTCAGGAAATGGTTGGCACAAGGACAATAGGCTATCCTCATGACAAGGTCAATATCAGAAATGTGGAATAGTGAGAATGATAACAAATCCAAGCAAGTAGACCTGAGATCAGCAGTGTGAATGTGGGTACGGAAGTTTGATTGCATCAAGGATGGATATCTTATAATATGATTAATAATTTGAATTGAGAGAAACGATAAGGAAGTGGAATCCACAGGCATGGTTCTCCAAATGAGGTTGCTATGGTCTGCAATGTGATGCAAGGCATCTAGTAAAGCCTTCAACAACAACAATGAGAAGTCTAATAATAACATAGAGCCATGATGACTAAGATAACTACAACTATCTGTGTCAAGGAGACACCTATGGTACAACCCTTTATTGTGCAGCCTACACCATCTACTCCTACTGATGAGCACATTTATGTGTGAAATCTAGGGTAGTAAAACATGCATTTTACATATTTAGAATGGAGCTACCTTGGGTTTTACTCTCTTTTTGCAGGTTTTATATTTTTAAGGCCTTAAGGACTATCGGGCGCTATATCTTCAATTTTACACATAAAGAGGTCCTATTTCTTTCCATGGTTGCGAAGAGGATG
>NC_056563.1:29259128-29264964 GCF_013358625.1 Macadamia integrifolia | reverse complement strand
TATGTGATCAATTTGGGCATATAGCTAGATTATCTCCATAGAAGAAGCTAGTAGACTCATATATGTAACCATCAACACCAATAGTTAGTAGACGTGGAGTGGCTACACGCCTACAGAGCTCATGTGTGATGTGCGGACTTATTACCCAAAAAAGTAAGGTGAAGAAGGCTAAAAAGGTGATAATGTCTGCACATAAGATGAAGTAGATGTTAGGTTAGGGTTACGAAGCATAACTGGAATTCGCAATGACCTAAATATGAAAGCTACACAATGTGTGTAAAGTTATGGAAAGGAATAAAGTGGTGTCAGTTTTAGGATATAATAATTCCAATTGACAATACAAAAAAAGTATCATACAATGATTCCAGGCATGACCCTTAGCTTCACCGACTGCCCTTGAGTCGTGAAAAGGGTAAGTATCAGTTCATCAACAGTTACTGTTGATCAGAAGTTGTAATCAACAGCGACCTCATTCGTAATTGCTGAAAAGGTAGATGAAGTGGTATGTGGTTTTCCTTATAAAGAAGTGAGAATGGTATCGGGAAATTGATACCTAAAATGTGGTGTCAGCCAATAGATTCAACATTGCTACTGGATCGGAATGACAAGGTCAGTATCAGAAATGTGGAATAGTGAGAATTGATAACATATCCAAGCAAATAGACCTGAGATGAAGTTGTATGGGTGATTTAAGAATAAGAAAACAAATTAAGGTAAGAATGTGAGGAAACATTATGGGCATTGAGAATATGGATTATGTGATCTATGAATATATGTCGAGTACATGGAGAAAGTATATGAAGGTTAAAATATGAGATCTTAGATTGTGAAGATTTAAACTTGGTTAAAATATGAAATCTTAAATTGTGAAGATTTAAACTTTAAATTAGAGGGAACTGTGGCTAATAAGACATTGGTGGAATATTGAGGATAGTTAACATGGTTTAACGTAGTGAGAGGTTCAGCAGTGTGAATGTCGGTATGGAAGTTTGATTGCATCAAAGAGGGATATCTTATAATCTGATTAATAATTTGAATTGAGAGAAATGATATAGAAGTGGCATCTATAGGTGTGGTTCTCATGGAGTAATGAGAGTGAAACTGTGGTTCAAGAAATCCAGAATCCATGTGTAATCCGAGGACTTTGTAAATCTTTTCGGTGATCCGATCTGAGTACCCTGGAAAAGATACATTAGTGAGATAGAAATATTATTTGTATGTGCGAAGATATATTAAGGTAGATATTGGAAAGTAGGGTATAGATTGGTATACTAATTTTTTAGTTTGTGTGGAGCTAAGGAGATGAATAGCTAAGGGACCTGTATGGCCAATGAGTGTATTAAGGTGTATTGTTGAGATCATCCAATACTACTAAGGCATATGGCCTTGTTAGTAACACTAAGTGGAAATTCGATGTGTCAACTCAGTGGATAAGAGTGGTAATAAAGTTAATGGGATTGATCTATGATGATAAGCAACGTTACAAATTTTGAGGATAAATTTTTTTTAAAGAGTGGTGATATTGTAACACCATGAATCAGAAGCAGTTGAACCCAATGTCAGGACATAACTGGCATAGGGGCAATAGGCTATCCTAATGACAAGGTCAATATCAGAAATGTGGAATAGTGAGAATGATAACATATCCAAGTATGTAGACCTAAGATCAAGTTGTATGGGTGATTTAAGAATAAGGAAACAATTTAAGAGTGAAGAATGTGAGGAAACATTATGGGCATTGAGAATCTAGATTATGTGATCAATTAATACATGTCGAGTATTTGAAGAAAGTATACGAAGGATAAAACATGAGATCTTAAATTGTGTAGATTGAAAATATAAATTAGAGTGAACTGTGGCTAATAAGACAATAGTGGAATATTGAGGATAGTTCGCATGGTTGAATGTAGTGAGAGGTTCAATAGTGTGAATTTGGGTATGGAAGTTTGATTGCATCAAAGAGGGATATCTTATAATATGATTAATAATTTGAATTGAGAGAAATGATATAGAAGTGGAATCCACAGGCATAGTTCTCATGGAGTGAAGAGAGTGAAACTGTGGATCAACAAATACAGAATCAGTGTCAAATCCTAGGACTCTGTAAATCCTTACGGAGATTAGATTCGAGCACCCTGGCGAAGATTTATGGGTGAGATAAAAATATTATTAGAATGTGCGAAGGTATATTAAGGTTGATGTACGAAGGTAGGGAGTAGAGTGGTATGCTAATTTTTCAGTTTGTGAGGGGCTAAGGATATGAATAGATAAGGGATTTGTATGGCCATTGGGTGTGTTAAGGTGTATTGTTGAGATCAGCCTGTACTACTAAGGAATATGGCCATGTTAGTAACACTAAGTGGAAATTCGATGTTGCAACTCAGTGGATAGGAGTGGAAATAAAGTGAACGGGATTGAGCCTCGATGATAAGCAACCTTACAAATTTTGAGGACGAATTTTTGTAAGTAAGGGAAAAATTGTAGCACCCTAAAACAAAAGCTACTGAACCCAGTGTCAGGATATAGCTGGCACAAGGGCAATATGATATCCTGTTGTACAGCAGTAGGAGAGGGAATTTTGTAGATCCACTGGCCGAGTCAAGGGTATTAAATGGCCAGAAAAGGAGTGGAACCAGTTCCACATTGAGTGGATTCATATGCCTAGGAGTTAGGATAGTTGATGGGCTGAAAAGGCTGCAACCGGCAGGCCATTCAAATTACAACCGGCATGCCGGATGGGATGGCAGAAAAAGAAAAGGTTTTTCTAGGTGGGGCCCACCTCTATGCAGCCCAACTCATCATCTCTACCCCATGCATAGGTCACTTTGCTGAGAGTAACCCATGTTTTAGGTCAGTATTTGGTGGGGTCTATCCATGGGAATTTAGGTTTAATCAGTTTATATTTTAAAATTATTTTTAAGGAGTAAGTCAGTAACCTTATTAGCTGCAGTTTATTCCATTCTTGCTGCACAATTCTGTGAGAAAAAAGAAGAAGAATTGAAGGGAGCTGTTGTACCTGCTGCTGCCGTTTGTATGCTACTGCAATAGAGGCTCCTGCTGTACTCTGTTACAGCTGAGATGAGCCTGCTACTATGGAGAATGGCATAGTTTCCACGGCTTCAAATCAATCTAAGGCTGTGGAGGGGTGGCTAATCGATTTGGCAATGAATCGCACATTATGGCGTTCCCATGGCGGTCAAATCGAACATGTGTCATTTTTTATTTTTCATAATTTCTAAAATTATTTAGTATGTTATTTTTTTATTTCTCCTATTTTCTAAAGTTATTTAGCATGCTACAAGCCTACAATATATACCCTATAACATATAAAAAAAAAATTAAGCAATATCAAATCATCAAAAATCAACATAGCCCTATCAAAATCAAGCTGCATTTTACAAAAAATTGACCGCCTAGTGAATCAGGCGTGTCCTCTCGTCCATGGTGGTGCCATAACGACGCCTATCAGCCAATGGCGACTGCTATATTTGAGTCTCGTAAATCGTAGCACTGCCATGAACTTCTTTCTCTGCCAGGATGCCAAATCGCCGCCTTGGTGATGCCATGACAACTATGGAGAATGGTCATGCAAGTCAAGAGGAGTGCAAGGTTGCTGTCCAAGGGTTCGATGCATGCTGCTGTATATGGATTCTTACTGCAATTGGTGTTTCTACTGTTGAACACATATCTTGAGGTGGGAATTCACCACTAAATTTACTGTACAATAGTGTAGTTATAATTTAGATGTAGGTTCTGCCATGTATCAAAGCATGCAGCCACCAAGAATTGGGAATTTTTGACTGCATGCATCGGATTTTGCTGAATTCAATTGTGGAGACCTGAGATAGGTGTTGTATGCATGCTGAATTTCTGGAAGGGCAGTAGCATGTTAGGGTTATGGCTGCATGTGTAATTGTGAGATGAAATTGAGTTCCTAAGCTGGGTTTTAATTCCCTGTAACTGAATCCTTGGTTTCAGATTGGGTTTAGGGACCCAATTTTACTCTAACCCATCTCTGGGAACACTAAATGTTTGGGCTTTTGTCGTGCAAGTAAAATTTTACGAAATTACAGTTGAAATGGTAGTGTGCATGGAAGCAATTTTAAGATTTGAGGTGTAGAAATACTGCCGCTGTATTTTATTGGGTGAATTGGGAAAAAATTGGTAAATTAGGAATTGTCGCCCCTGAGCTCAATTGGAACTGATGCATGGTGCTACCATGTTTTCTTAAAAATTCTCAGATTCATATAAGTGATGAATTACATGAGAAAAATTCAGATTTGTGTTCAGCTAGTCCCAAGTTGCCGAATTCTAAGTAGAATCTAAACATTTTGTACTTCCCATCTGAAGTTTTAAATATTCTTCTGAATTTGCTTTCAATTGGAGATGGAACATGGTACAACAATGATTCTTGGGGCTGTCCAATTCCAATTAAATCAATGTAAGAGGTGGGACATGTCTGATTTCTGAATTATATGTTTTAGGTGTGCAAATTAGGAGGAAATTTGAATGTATATTGGAACAGAATTTTGATTCATCTAATTGGTGGTTTTGAGGACTGTATAATGGCCCTAAAGGCCTGAAGAAACCACCCTCTCCATGCTGCTAGGGTCACTGGCCATCGGCCATATGCAGCCCAAGCCAAGAGAACCTGTCGGGTTGCCTGCAAATTTGTAGAAAGTGCTGATGAAACCAACCCGCTGGTTGGACAAGTGGCCAGCTGGTGGTCGGTACCCACCTATTGGATAATTTTTAGGCTGGTCAGCCCCTTTTTTGGCGGAACTAATCCTACCCCTTGTTCGGCTGAACTAATCCTGCCCCTTGTGGGTTATGTTTCCTACCTATTTACCCATATTAACACTAAAGGCAGTGGATGTTCGAGGGGCTTTTACGACTATCAACGACAGTTTGAAACCCTGTATTACTTTGCACCCGATCACATGAAGACTGACAGAGCGAAGGCTAAGAAGTTTGAGAAGGGTTTGTGGGCGAGTAAACCTGAGACCAGCAGTGTGAATGTCGGTGTGGAAGTCTGATTGCATCAAAGAGGGATATCTTGTAATATGATTAGTAATTTGAATTGAGAGAAATGATATGGAAGTGGAATCCATAGGTGTGGTTCTCCAGATGAGGTTGCCATGGTCGGTGGTGTAATACAAGCCATCTAATAAAGCCTTCAACAACAACAACAAGAAGTCCAACAACAGCATAGGGCCATGATGACAGAGATAATTGTGACTATTTATGCCAGAGAGACACCTATGGTACAACCCCTTATTGTGCAGCCAACACCTTCTGCTCCTACTCTTGCAACTCTTACTGCGCCTGGAGTTTCGGCTACTGCATAACCAGCCAATGGTTTGTCTTCTTAGGCAGTACTGGTACTAGTGATTCCCCCTGGGCAGCCTACACCAAAGACACAGCCAGCTGCACCAGTGTGGGTAGATAACTTCAAGTTAATGGAGAAATTTCAAAAGTACTGTCCCCCTTATTTCAGTTGAGTGACCCAAGCATAGTTTCTAAGGTGGTAAGGCGATGGAGGCGTTTGAGGGTCTTTCGGAGCGCCTTAGCAATAAGGCGGGCATAAAGCGTCGCCTTATCGACTAAAGCGTTCCTATGTAATTTTTTTATAAAACCAATCTATTTGGCTCAAATCCTAGTTGAATCCTATTACTCATATATTAAATAAATATTAAAGGTTCATATTCATACCAATGTAAGATATTCATCAAGAAAACAAATCAATAAAGTGAATAAAATAAGTTCATCTTCATCAATCGTCAATCATCATAACATATTAACATATAATATTAATACATAATTATGAAACAAAATT
>NC_056563.1:29168051-29259028 GCF_013358625.1 Macadamia integrifolia | reverse complement strand
AATTCTAATTACCGTCCTAAACATATGTATCTAAAATAACATCCTAACCATTCGTCATCTAAGAATTTAAAGACGCAAGCCACGCAATTAAAATTAAATAAATAAATAACTAAAAATAAACAACCCACGCAATTAAAAAAAAAAATAAATAAATAAAGGAAAAAAAATGCTGAAATAAAAATAAAGTAAAAGAAAGGGGATAAAGCTAGAGAGAGACTCACAAGTAGATTTCTCTACTTAGCCCGAGGGATGCATCATAATATGAGCTTCCCTACTTGACCAGAGAGTCACTCTTACAAGGGTTACTCTACTTGGCTTTAGGGAAAGGGAGACAATTAAAATAAAAGCAATAAATTGATGGTTCTATGGCTAGGAGGGGCAAAGCCAACACATACACTAGCCATAAACCTTGAGGGAAAGGGATAGCAATAATATAACGACTGAAATTAAAATCCTAAATTAAGAAAGAAAGGGTAGTCAGAAGAGGGAATGAGATGGGGGAGAGAAGACTACTGAAGGAGCCTACTTACTTGAACTTAAACCCTTGAACTGAAAACTTGATCGATTTGAGATACTACCATTACTAAAAACTAGATCTGGAATAAACCAAATCTGAAATTTCTAGTACTAGAGAAAACAAATCTTGAAAAAAAAATTGCTCCACGGCTCGTGATCTTGTCACCTAGATCTAAGCCTAGAACTATAACTTAAAAAATTACAACTCAATTGCATAAATCATAAACATAAAAGGGCTAAGTAAAAATAAAAGAGTGCTTGCATTAATTGAAATAAAAAAAAGCTATTACAAAAGTGATTAAAGAAAAGATAAAGAAGAACTAAAACTAAAGAGAGAGTAAGAGAAAGAGAGAGCAACTAAAAAAAAACTAGAAGAAGAATGAATTGTCTCCCCTCCTCTTACATGAGTTGTATTTATAGGGAATGGGGAGGTAGGGTAACAAATTTCTCTTTCCTAAAAGAGAGAAACCCACAATTGATTGTGAGATCTTTTGAGTCCAAAAGTGCTAAGATGGAGGAGAGAGAAGAGAGAAATAAATTTGGAGAAATTTCCTATAATTTTTTTGCTTATTTTCTTTCCTTTTTTTTTTCTAATTTATTTTTCTTCTTTTTCTCTCTCCTAGGGACGATTTTCTTCTTGCTTTGTGTGATTTGGACAATCTTTGGTGATGATGTGGAGGAGAGAGAAGATTTGGACAATCTTTATTTCTCCCCTTTTTTTCTCTTTCCTTTTTTTTTCTTCTCTTCTTGCTTCCACGGTTTTCCTTTCCTTTTTTTTTTCTCTTCCTTGCTTCTAATTTGATGTGGAAATCCCTCCATGCCCTTAGTGCTTTAAGTGAATGAAAAGCAGGAAATCTTCAACAAAATTCTCTAAAAAAAACAACCATGAGATTCGAACTTGAGACCTCTTGGTGAGCAAGGGAATTTTGCACACCATAGCTCACCAACTACACTAGGTAGTTGTTGTTATCAAAAAAAAATCTTCAATCACTTAAGGATGTGGTCCATCGATCCTTGTTGGCATTTAAAATATTCCTTGTACCTCTGAGACAATTGCAAACAGGCTGGTTCTGCATCTCGGTTCAGTTCTGATCCATTATTCTTTTACAGTCCGAAAAGAATAATCATTTGTACGGGTGACCAAACGAATGTATACTTTTAATTGAACACGTCCATCTTGCTTAGAATTTCGTCATCTTCGCAACCATGAAAAGAAATAGGACCTCTTTACGTGTAAAGTTGAAGATATAGTGCCCGATAATCCTTAAGGCCTTGAAAATATAAAACCTACAAAAAGAGAGTAAAACCCAAGGTAGTTCCATTCTAAATATGTAAGATGCATGTTTTACTACCCTAGATTTCACACATAAATGTGCTCATCAGATTCCCTAGGGAAGAGTGGGATACTCGACCCAACCTATTCCCCTACCCCCATTCTTCCATTCATTCCTTATTTCTGTGTTGTTCATACTATTGGTCCCTAAATCTGATTTTTATTGAATTTAGCAAAGATCCTACATGGGATTGGATCACTTGTGATTCAATTCTAAATTAGGGGAAAGCCCCAATGTGCCCCTGTGGCACACTAATTCTTATTCTAACACTCCCCCTCAAGTTGGTGCATAGATGTCACACATGCCCAACTTGACTAAATAATGTAGACTAGGGTAGGGGTCTAACCAAGTCTCAATCTGCAGGAACTTTTAATCCAAAACCAACCAAACATTCACCAAACAACTCAATTGCAGAATACTAACAAGACTGAAATCAATAAGCAAAGATCAACCCTATCGATCTCTATGTTTCAGAAATTCTGTAACTGAATGCTAACCAGAAAACAAGGACTTTAAAGCACCAATATCTGGGACTAAACCTTGAAGCATAAAACCAGTAACCAATCAGCCACATCCAGAACAGATCGATTCACAAATCTGGGCAGAAATTAGGATTGGCCAGGATAGGGAGAAATCCCATAACTGCTGATTCCTTGGTCTGATGAACCTCAAATTAAGGTCGAGTTCCCCTCTATATAATCTTAACACACGATATAAAAAAGAGAACCATCGGATGGCTGGATCTTCAGAACAGTATAGGGGCAGCAGGAGAGAAACTTGAAATTTTCAGAATCAGAAATCAAAAGCAGTTCAGATCCCTTACCTGGTTTGAAGAACCTTGCAATTAACTTTGAAAAGAAAGAAAGAATAGTTGAAGAGACCTCTTGGACTTCACGCCCAAAGAGTCAATTGGATCAAAGACCAATTCCTTCAGACTTGATCAAACACAAGACCACCACTTTGATCACACACAAAGAAAACTCAGAAGAGTGACAACAACATAGCTTTTTTCATTCATAAAATTGTGAGGCTTAATGGGAGCCCTCTCCTTTATTTATAATCATAGTTGTCACGGTGCCAAGGCGAACCAAAGTGGTGGAGGGTTGTCTGAGCGCTTAGGCGAGAAGGCGCCCGCCTTAAGGCGAACTAGGCGAACAAGTGTTATTTTTTATTTTTTCAATTTTCTAACATTATTTAGTAAGTTATATATACCTTGTATCATAAAAAAATCAAGATTAAGCCACATCAAGTCATTAAAAATCAACATTTAGCTACATCAAATCATAAAAAGTTCACATTAAGTCATATTAAGTTATAAAAAATCAACATTTAGAAAAATGCTCTAATTCTATAATAAGTTTGACTGGTCAAATGATTTTATTTTTACATGAGACTTTTTGTATTAGTTATAATATAAAACCAGCTTTCTAACAAGTCTAAGATTACTTAAATCTGAGTTGCAATGACAAAGTAATGCTTCAATCAAACTTATTTTTAAGTGCGCGAATACTGTTAAAATCTCATGAATGAAAATAATTTTATGAATATCAGAACAAAATAATTTTTTACCGGACTTTTGGTTTTTAGCAATGTTTTAACATGATAGAATTTATAAAATTTTCATAATTGAGAAAAACCCTAGCATTTAAAAGTTGAAAATCGTCCATATAAGCAAAATCCAGTTTTTGTTCTTGGACTGGGGGGTTGACTTTTTATCCTTTTGGAATTTGATTTTTAAAACTATTTTTATTGGATTAAAATATGGGGTATTTGCTTATTTATGAATAATATCTTAAGTAAATGAAATAACAAATATTAAAAACATTTACTTGAATGATATTCGGCATAAATAAGTGCCGAAATAGAAGGCAACATGCAGTGCAACAAGGCGACTGTCGCCTAGGCGACACCTTGACAACTATGTTTATAATAATGATGGGGGTTTACAAATGATAGAAACTCACTTTAGTTTCCAAATCTGAAATAGGAATCTAAACAAAAGCAAGTACTCTAGTTTCTAAAATTAAAAATAAAAACTAGGAAATTAGAAACTAACTAGGTACTGAAATTAGAAACTAATTAACCCCATCAAAACCCAACTAAAAAGGAAACCAATGAAAAAAGGAAACTAACTAGTAATCCTGTACTCAATCTTAGAGCCCTTCTTTTAGACTCATAAAAGTGGCCCAATGCACTCCAAACCATATGGACTGAAGGACCAACACATATACAACCCAACCCTAGGCTTATTCCTAATAAAACAAGCCTATTTTGGTTATTAATCTGCATCACTAAACTAGGATGAAACAACTTTCCAACCAGCCCTTTAGTGAACACATCAGCCAGTTAATCACCAGACTTCACAAAAGGAACACAAATCAAACCAGCATCTAACTTCTCTTTGATGAAGTGTCTGTCAATCTCCACGTATTTGGTTCAGTCATGCTGTATTGGATTATGAGCAATATTGATAGCAACCTTATTATCACAGTAAAGCATCATAGGAAGATGAACAGGTACACCAATATGTGATGACAAAGATCGGGAAATGGATCGTTTCCACGATTCCTCTCGACCCTTCGATGACGACATGCATCAATAGGAGTTTTTGATCCCCCTCTCCCTTTTTCTTGGGAGCAAGTTTCTTCTTTATCTTTCCCAACTCTTCTTCCTCCCTAGGTTTACTGGGGATTCATTTATGTATCCTGTATTCTAGGTGACATGAATGGGGATGGGGAAGACATGCTGTTTGGAGTCCCCACCTAGGATTTAGGGCCTAGAACCCTGCTGGTGAGCCCAATTCCGATTGAGGGATCAAGCTCGAGTAAGGGGTTCGATTCCTGTTGAAGGATGGAACCCCCAAATTTGACTTCGTGTTTGGTCTGTTCCAGAGATGCGGGTCTGTGTCAGGTTATAAGGATGTGAAGGTGTTAGGCACCCACCTCGCTCGGAATTTCTGGTCTTCCTATTAGATGGTTGGATTTCGAATATTCTCCCCCGAGAATTTTAATTATCCTAACAAACATGTATGCAATGGTTTCTAAGTTATCATCATTGTTAAGAATTAGCGCTAATCCATCGGGATTAGCATCAAAACCATGACCCGATAGAGGCCTTTTGGTCCTATCGGGTTAAAGACTTAAGTGAGGGGCTTTTCTGTACTTTTCTCTTTGTTTTATGCAATATATATACACTACATTGACCTGCGATCAATCTATTCTGGACTGATCGCAGGCTGCTCTATTTCTGGACAGCTTTCGGTCTCTCCTTCTTGTTTCTGGTTCTGGTTACATCTAATTAATATTGTCACATGGTATCAGAGGAGGTTTAATCAGATTGATTGGTCCAAACAAACCTATTGCTGCTGATTTCAACCTAGCGATAAACTCCCTTGGTGCGCAGATGCCTTCTTTGCTGCAATTACTATGACTTAATTAATATGAAGTGATCTACAGTACATGTAAGTCATCTTCCTTACTGCTGCTATCGGTTTTATGCTGGTTCTTACTGTTTAAGAAAGCCGCTGGACTTGTTCTCCTCTACCGATGGCTGCTACTGCTACTTTATCATCGATGGCTGCTACTACTACTTTGTATTTTTTATATACTTGCTGCTGAAAGTTGCTCCTGCCTACTGTGGTTTTTGTCCATGCGATTAGCCTTCTCGCAGAATTTTTTGTTCTCCTATCAAAGGATGATTCGACACTACTGCTGCCCCCATTGGCTATTTATTTTTTTGTTGGCTTTGTGGTGTCCGATTGCTTACTGCTGCTGTTTTTCTTACTTGGTGGGTGATTATTATTTGATTCTCATGGCTGAGATCAAAGTCCCTACCCCTACTACTACTACTTCTTCTACCTCGGACAATGTTAATGTCCAAATTACATCTATCAAGCTTAAGGGAAGCTCAAATTACCTTCTTTGGGCTCAGTCAGTCAAGGTATATCTGATGGCTAAGGACAAGCTTGATTACACCATCTCTGATTCTCCCAAAGAATCTGAAACTGGTTATGCTCAATGGCAGAAAGAGAATGCATTAATTTTAATTTGGTTATGGAACAGTATGGAACCTGATGTTGCTACCAATGTTAGGTTTCATTCTACTGCCAAGGAGTGTGGAATGATTTGAAGGAGACCTACTCTCAAGAGAAGAATATGACCCGTATCTATGATATCTATGAAAAATTATTTTAGTATCGCCAGTCTGACAAGCCAGTTGCAGAATACTACTGTACTTTCAGGGGTATAGTTGAAGAACTCAATGTCTTTCAACCCTTGACCACTGACATTGACAAATAGAAGGCTCAGTGTAATGAGTTCTTCATCTCCAAATTCTTGGCTGGTCTGAACAATGACCTGAAGGCAGTGAAGGGTCACTTACTTGCAGAAGATACTGTGCCTACTTTGAATGATACATACTCACGCCTGCAGCATATTACCCCTTCCACCAAACCTGATCAGTCTTCCAAAGACAATTCTGCCTTCCATGCCAACCGTGGACGTGGTCGCGGTCGTGGATCGGCTGGTCGAGGATCTTGTGGACAGCCCTCTGATCGTACTGCACGCTAGTGTACTTTTTGTGGAAAGCCCAATCATATTGTAGAAACTTGTTGGGCAAAGCATGGAAAACCAGAGTGGGCAACACAGTTAGCTAATTATGTAGTGTCTGATGATGGTAGGGACACAATGGCTCCAGTTGACACTAAACCAACACCTTCTTTAGGAGATTCAACTATCGGTCTGCGAGATGACATCAACTAGTTGCTCCGGTACTTGCACACTCTTGGGGCGTCTGCTAATACATCTACTGATGCGTCCACATCCGCTACTACCCTAGCCCACACAGGTACCTTAACCCTCCTTACTACTACATTTACCCCCTGGATCATTGATTCAGGTGCTTCTGCCCACATGACTGGTAAGTCATCACTTTTAAGGATTTTTCTACTAGTTCTAACTCTGTGATTCTTGCTAATGGTGCTTCAACACTAGTTTTAGGTCATGGTTCTATCTCACCTACCCCATCCATAAACTTATCCTCTGTCTTACATGTTCCTCAATTTCCATTAAGTCTTCTCTCTGTGAGTCAATTAACTAGTTCGTTAAATTGCTCAATAACATTCTTTCCTTCTTACTGTGTCTTTCAGGATCTTCACACGAGGAAGACGATTGGTGAAGGGCATGAAAAGAATGGATTATATTACCTCAACTGCTGTTGTCCTACCTCTTCTGCTGCTGCTACGGCTGTTGGGGACATCACTCCTTTTCAATGGCATTGTCGTTTAGGTCATTTGTCGCTTTCTAGGTTACAACTTTTATTTCCTAGTTTTAAGTCTACTCCTAGATTAGAGTGTGAGGCTTGTGAGTTGGGGAAACATCACCGTGTGTCATTCCATCTCGCTCTGTGTCTTATAGTCTGTCTTTATTTTCTTTAGTCCATTCTGATGTATGGGGTCCTTGCAGAGTCAGTAATAGATTTGGGTTTCGGTATTTTATGACTTTTGTGGATGATCATTCCTGCCTTATATGGCTTTACATGTTAAAGGACAGGTTTGAATTTGTACATGTATTTACAAAATTCCATAATGAAATAAAGACTCAGTTTGACATTCCTATTAAAATCTTTCGTTCTGATAATGCTTTAGAATATGCTCAAACTAACATTTCTGATTTTTGTGATACTCATGGGATGATCCACCAAACTAGTTGTGCCTATATTCCACAGCAAAATGGAGTAGCAAAGCGTAAAAATTGGCACCTCCTTGAGGTTGCCCAAGCCATGATGCTGCATTTGCATATTCCCAAGCATTTTTGGTGTGATGGTGTCTTAACTGCATGTCATTTGATTAACCGCACGCTATCCTCTGTTTTGTCTGACAAATCTCCCTTCTCTGTTATGTTCCCTAATTTACCGAGTTTTTTAATTCCTCCTCGGGTTTTTGGGTGTGTGCTTTGTTCATAATTTACATATGCAGGTTGATAAGTTGTCTCCTAGGTCTACTAAATGTATTTTTTTGGGCTATTCTCGTACTCAGAAAGGGTATAAGTGCTATGACCCTATTTCACACAAAAACTTTGTCAGTGCCGATGTGACCTTTGAAAGTACTTCATTCTACCCCCCTCCAGTGCCCTCGTCTAGTGTAGAGTGGTCTTTTCCATCTCCTCCACCCATACCCTCCCTTATACCCTTCCTTAATGCTCCTGGTGCTAGGGACTCCCCTCCTTTATAGGTTTATCAACGCAGGAAGAAGATTGGACAGCCACGTCGCAAGGTAAATACCCCAGATGCTTCACTCCTTCCACTGCTGGCTTCCTTAGGTGAAGCTCCTCTTCCTCTTCCATCTGATGACTTATCAATTGCGCATAGGAAAGGTACTCGTTCTTGCACTCACAAATCTATGGTTGTGTATCCTATTGATAAATTTGTCTTTATATCATCTTCCCTCTCCTATCCATGGTCTTGCCTTATCTCTTTCCACTAACCCTATTCCCCGTACCCATACTGAGGCCCTCCGTATCCCTGGATGGAAGGCTGCCATGGATGTAGAAATGGATGCCCTTTTGAGTCGTGGTACCTAGAGTTTGGTAGATTTACCTCCTGGTAAGGATTTGGTGAAGTGTTGCTGGGTGTACACTGTTAAGTATCATTCTGATGGCTCTGTTGAGAGGTTGAAGCCCCGTCTGGTTGCTAAGGGGTATACTCAGATATATGGTGTTGATTACTTTGAGACCTTCTCCCAGGTTGCTAGATTGAATTCTGTTTGTCTTCTTATTTCTCTTGCTATCAACTTTAATTGGCCCTTGTTTCAGTTGGACATCAAGAATGCCTTCTTGTATGGTGATCTACAGGAAGAGGTGTATATGGAGCAACCTTCGGGGTATGTTGCTCAAGGGGAGAGTACAGGTCGTGTGTGTTGCTTACACAAGGCTATATATTGGTTGAAACAGTCTCCTCGGGCATGGTTTGACAAGTTCAGTGCTACCATAGTTACTTGTGGTTATTCTCAGTGTTATTCTGATCATTCTGTGTTTGTTCGTCGCAGAGGTGATAAGCTGGTTGTCTTGGTTGTATATGTTGATGACATTATTCTGACTGGTAATGATGAGGGAGGAATTTTTGAAGTTAAAGATCATCTCCAGCTCCATTTTCAGACAAAGGATCTGGGCCAACTTCATTATTTCCTTAGGATTGAGGTAATCCGCTGCAAGAAAGGGATCAGTCTATCTCAAAGGAAGTATGTGATGGATCTTCTATCTGATACTGGGATGCTTGCATCCAGACCTGTTGATATTCCTATGGACCCTTCACCAAAAGTTTGGTGTGGATGATGGTGAACCTCTCTAGGATGTGCATTAGTACAGGAGCTTGATTGGCAAGTTAATTTACCTCACTGTGACTTGTCTTGACATTTCCTATTCTGTTGGGGTTCTTAGTCAGTTCATGTAGTCTCCTCAAAAAGCACATTGGGATGCTGCTGTTCGTGTTCTTCGTTATCTAAAAGATGCTCTTGGAAAAGGGTTGATTTATTGTCCGAATCGGCATATGGAACTAGTAGGGTATTCTGATGTTGATTGGGCTGACTTTGCTAGTGATCGGAGATCTACTACTAGATACTGCACTTTTGTTGGAGGTAATCTTGTTACGTGGTGCAGCAAGAAGCAGACTACTATTGCCCGGTCTAGTGCAGAAGCTAAGTATAGAGCCATGGCTCATACCACTGCTGAGTTGATGTGGTTGTGGTCGTTACTTTTGGAGTTGGGGTTTCCAATGACCAAGCCATTGAAATGTATTGTGATAACTAAGATGCGGTTTATATTGCTAGTAATCCAGTCTTCCATGAGAGAACCAAACACATAGAAGTGGACTGCCATTTTGTTCGTGATGCTGTTCTGAAGAGGCTGATTGAAACTCCTTTTGTTCCTTCATCTGATCAGTTAGTTGACATGTTCACTAAGTCCTTGTTTGCCCCCACTTTTCGCAATGGTTGTACCAAGCTGAGCATGGGTGATGTGTATGCTGCAGCTTGAGGGGGACTGTTAAGAATTAGCGCTAATCCCGATAAAGGATTAGCATCAAAACCAAGACCCGATACGGGCCTTTTGATCCTTTCGGGTCCATATTTAAGTGTTTTAGGGTTGCAACTTAGGTGAGGGGCTTTTCTGTACTTTTTTCTTTGTTTTATGCAATATATATACACTTCATTGACCTGCGATCAGTCTATTCTGGACTGATCGCAGGCTGCTCTGTTTCTGGACAGCTTTCGGTCTCTCCTTCTTCTCTTCTCTTCTTTTTCTTCTTTTTTCTGGTTCTGGTTACATCTAATTAATATTGTCACAATCATAATGAAAATGAGCATTTAAGAATCTTACAAAATGATTTAATCTATCATTTATTCATGGAATGATACAACCTATTATTAACATGCATATTATCATATGAAATAAGGGTTAAATGTTACAAAAAAATCACATGAAATGATATTATCTCATGCAATAATAACTATTTTCACCTGCAATAATAACTATTTTCCTAATGAAAGCTACATAAAATGATGGATTGTATCATATTTAAATGACCAGATTACTAACTTATCAATATGCAATAATAAAAAAACCATATGCTTCTTATTTGCATAAAATAACATGTATGCTATCATGAATGGAATTAAACAAAACAGCCAATGGCCCGCATACTTGCTGTCATCTGTGCAAGTCTCCCCAACTCAGGGACAATACTTGATTTTCACTCTTTCTTGGAGAAAAATACCAATTTTTGGTAAGGTTTCTGGTCTGATGAGGGTACTTAGTACCTTAGGAATTCTAGGCAGCCTTTTTGTGCCATGTTGGAGTGAGCACTACCGATTTTAAGTATTTGGCCAACACTTCTACACCGTTTTATTAGGTTAGTTCTTTAAACTTGGGAAATTGGGCATGGGTTCCATATTATCAGGAACATGGGTTTCACCCTATGGCACAGTGGTTAGCATTGCCGTGCTATTGAGAAAATGAATTTTTCATTTTGAGAAACGGGTTTTTCTCTTAAAGAAATTAGGCAGCGCTTCCGCATCCTATTTATCGCTTCCGCATCCTATTGAAAATGGGATATTCTTTTCAAGAAAATCGGGCAGCATGTCCGCACCCTATTGAAAATGGGTTTTTCCTTTAACAAAAAAATGGGCAGCGCTTCCGCACCCTATTGAAAACAAGTTTTTCTTTTAACAAAATTGGGCAGCGCTTCCACCCTCTTTTGAAAACGATTTTACAAAATAAAGAAAATCGGTAGTGCTTCTGCATCCTAAAAAATGAATTTATCAAATGAAGTAATTGGGTAGATTTTTTTTACATGACTTATAAAAATTGGTGTTGGCCTTGGGTTAGCTGAATAGAGCTCCTCTCCTAAGCTCTTGGATCAACTTTTAGCACTAAGGAGGTTAATTAACTTAAGTCTACGTAAAGACTTAAGCTAACTAACCTAACCCCCTTACTTTCTCTTCTGTGTTTTTTTTGCGTGTAACATCACAACCTCATGCACACATACTTTTCTCTCTTGATCGAATTTTTCACCTCTCTTTTCTCTATTTTTCTTTCTTTTTTATCCCCTTTCTATGTTGTAAGTTCCTCCTTTTATAGGGAAAGGAAATAAAGGGTAAAAGCGGTAGACTAAGGGTAGTAAATGAGATATTTTTGAAACTCAATCATGACAACCCCACCGTCCAAGCTTTCCCCTTATCCCTTGTGTAACAAAATCCAAGTGGAAAATGAAAGCTAACTTCCTAGAATGACTAGTGTCTCCTACAAGAGTAATTGACTCTCACTTATATGGGTAGAATGGGCATATGAGGTTAGATATTTCTCTCTTTCTTATCTGTAGAGTAAATATTTGGTTATCATATGGGCATTAGAGGTAATTATAACTTAGATATTAATCTACTTACCCCTGACTAAATGACAAATGTACACAAAGAGGTAAAAAAACAATTACAAGATGAGAAGGAATCTTCAATCGATTGCCATATGCTAATGGTCATCATTGTAAGTAGGTTCCCCCCTTTATCTCTTAGATGGCTTAGCACATCAATGGCTTGGCTAAGGTTTGGCTTGGGTTTGGCTTTATTTGGCTTAGGTTCAACTGTTCAAGTGGATTGGTTTGGTTTAGGTTAGGTTCAAGTGGGTTGGTTGGTCTAGCATGGTTTAATGTGGTCCAGTTTTTAAGGACAAATTGCAAAACCTCTGGCCATCCGATTATTGCGCATGAGATATCAATGGATCCGCAATTTCAAACACAATTCAATGAAGACAAGACTGAACACGTGACTGGTTTGATCGTCATTTTATGACGGAAGATGTTATTGACCCCTTATGGTCATCTCCCCTTATCATTGAGCAGTATTTGGGCTGGATTCCTGACATTTCTTACACTCAACCGCATTCCAAGTATTTATGCAAAATGGAATGGGTTAGGGTATCAAGACTTATCCGAGTTACCTAGGTTTGACCAGATTTGACTAGGTCAACTAGATTTAACCAGATTTGGCTGAATTGACTGGTTTTGACCAGATTTGGCTGAACTGACTGGTTTTGGCTAGAGTTGGCTGAGTTGACTGGTTTGACCCGAATTGGCTGAGTTGACTGGGTTTGACCAGTATTGGTACTTCTTGACGAAAGAGATTGTAATAACCTTGTCTTGTCCGTAAATCATCATTGTTGGGGGGTGTCTTGAATGACAGTGCCATTGATTCAATTCAGAAAAAGTAGAATGCAGCTGATGAGGAGTACTTGATGCTGCAGCCGAAGGGAGACAACCATCATGAAGAAAATAAAGACCACCCTGCACCTTACCATATCCAATCTTTTTCTCCGTTACTAGATAGTGGAAAATGCAATAGGAAGGAAAAAATGTTACTTTACAATTGAGGTCCTTAGTAAGACCAAGGTTCAAGGTATAAGGTTTCGACCCTTGGGGAGACCGAAATTTCGGTCAAAACCTGAGAAATTTCGAGGAAATCAGGGAATTTTTTCCGATTGGGTGGAAACTTTGGTTTTGACCCCCAAAATGTGTTTTTTTTTTTTTCCTGATTTTTGTGTACATTCTATTTTAGATATTTCTAACACATTCACATAATTAGTTTCGTAAAAAAAAAAAACACAAAATCATACTTGTGGGTTGAACCAAAGTTTGGTGATATATGTTGAATCGTTGACTAAAAATCTGAAACTATACTACATAAGTAGTTAAGTACATAGTCTACACTATATATAGCCTATGATCTACATCAATACATAATATATAATACAAAGGATCCAAAATAGATAATAATATTACATCATCATGAGTTATCTCTCAACACTCAACACTCAACACTCAACACTCAACACTCAACACTCAATACTCAATACTCAAGTGACAACACAGCACTCACACTCACTCACACACACTCACACTCACACTCACACTCACACTCAACACTCAACACTCAACACTCAACACTCAACACTCAACACTCAACACTCAACACTCAAAAGTCAATTTCATGTACAGTGTCTAGGTGGTTCCAATCCTCGAGCTGCGTACCACTGCAAATGTCGTAGCCACTCCTCTGAATGTACCACATGCATCCCATACCATGTTTTAGGCCCAATTGTTTTGGTAGTCTGTCATTTCCTATCTATAAGATGCATCATCAACATCAGCTAGGTATCCCAGCCTAGGGAATGGGTCAGTCATAGTTATAGAATGTGGATATAGCACACAAAGATACCCTAATATACTATCAACAAAAGATGACCCACCACCTAAACTACCCTCCTGTTCAAATGAGGTAGAAGATCCATCATACTGTCCATACCCACTACCATATCCAAATGTACCGGTGCTCTCGAAAGATAATCCACCGGCATATACACTATAAAATGGATACCCATATTGCGTTGCAGCTGATCCGGCGCTCTCAAAGCCATTATCACTATGTTGTTTTGGACTAGGGCTCGAGTCAATGAATTCTAGTGCATGCTAATGCCCAGATCCTCCACTCTGTCCCAAACTCATGGCTTCCATTGTGCCAGACAAGCTAGATATATCCATGCTTTGAACCTTCTACGTGGACCTTTACATAGTTTTTAAGGCGGTAAGGCGACGGAGGCGTTTGAGGGTCTTTCGGAGCGCCTTAACGATAAGGCGGGTATAAAGCGTCGCCTTATTGACTAAAGCATTCCTGTGTAATTTTTTTATAAAACCAATCTATTTGGCTCAAATCCTAGTTGAATCCTATAACTCATATGTTAAATAAATATTAAAGGTTCATATTCATACCAATGTAAGATATTCATCAAGAAAACAAATCAATAAAGTGAATAAACTAAGTTCATCTTCATCAATCATCATAACAAATTAACATATAATATAAATACATAATTATGAAGCAAAATTATAAAAATAAAGAAAAGAAGACATAAAAAATACAAATATTTATTATACTTACCTCTATGATGCCAAAATGAGTGCCTAAGTCCTAAGATCATCCACTATATTTCTACTCCTGTCAATGAAGAATGAAGCTCACCGCTGCCGGAGCAAACTCACCGCTACCGGAGCAAAATGGTCGCCTAGATAAGTGGTTCTTCCTTATTCCTTGATTCCTTCTCAAAGTCCTTTCTTAAAACCCTTGACAAAATCCAAACCTTGTTTGTGAATCGTGTTTTTGTTTTGTTTGTTTTGGTTATTTTTGGTGGAGTAAAGTTGATCCCATACATCTCAAGTGTTAATAAAATCATACACCTACCATTAAAAATCTATATTTGGAATCTTCATCAAGTAATTTTAAAATGTGTTAAAAAAAAAAAAAAAAAAAAAAAACCCATAAGGCGCCACTTCATGTAAGGTGGAGCACTGCCTTACCATCTCTAGACCGCATCAGCGCCAAGGCGCTAGTAAGACGTCGCCTTAAAAACTATGGTCCTTTACTATAGCCTCTCTGTTGTTGGGAACCGTGATGTTCATATTGCACGGCATGGGAGAACTTAGTCTCCCTTGTGAATCTGATTGGCGATGGTTGTGGAACCGGGTCCCTTCTCATCTTATCATCCTCTCATCCTCTCGTAGGGCAGCTATTCTATCACTGTCATTATACCCACTATCACCATCGTCATCATCATCATCA
The DNA here is from genome assembly GCF_013358625.1 of Macadamia integrifolia. Taxonomy (NCBI): domain Eukaryota; kingdom Viridiplantae; phylum Streptophyta; class Magnoliopsida; order Proteales; family Proteaceae; genus Macadamia; species Macadamia integrifolia. Next base: position 29,244,022 of record NC_056563.1, on the reverse strand, counting down.
TCATCATCATCACCATTATCACCATCACCATCACCATCACTATCACCATCACCATCATCATCGTCATCATTATCTTGTGTCGGGTCAGGGGTTCGAGTGGAAGACGATGAAGGCAACGGACGCTCTTCTTTATTTCCAGCACTAGGGTGTGACTCAAATGGACAGGGTGTCTCTGAGTGAATTCTACGCTCTTCTAAAATATATTCTTCAACGTCAACATCCATTCCTGAAGCAATATGATTCTTAGGCTGACCAGTAGGCTCATCTAAAAGTGGCTCACCTCGATCTTTGACCCACTCATAAAGGGGATCCTCATCATCGTCATCTATTTGGAAGATATCGGTAAGCTCGATTGGGGTAGTATCATTCTCCATGCCAAGGCGTATGTGCTCTTCTTTCAATCTCATCTTATAGTGCACATACACCAAGTCTGACAGTCGTGCAACACCCAATCAATTCCATCTCTTTGAGTATATGAGGTTGAAAGTACTCCAATTGTGCTGACACCTAGTGGCGGAACATGTCTAGGATAACACTTTAATTGCTACTTTAGACAAGTTAGGTGAGTCTCTGTCATATTGCACCCACCATTCAACTGCATAAAACAATGAGAGACTATTAGGTGGTTTTTGTGATGGTGCATATTTTTAAATATGAAAGAAAAGAATAAGGTCATTGGACTAACCAGTAGCGGTGTTATCTTGAACCGCAATAGCCGTTGCCCAGCCGAAACTCCCAGTATCATCCCTAAAGGCTTTCATCTGTATTTCGGTACCAATGTTAGCAACTTAGCGTTCATAGCCTAGATTAATAATTACATCAATTAATAACTACAACACTCACCTCTGTGTTGATAATATTTTGTGCCGCTGGGTTTGACTCAACCTTCTCCACCTTGGTGTGAACTGCATCTATGAGATCAGTTCTCAATGCTAGTGTAAGATGATATTGGTATTTGGGGTTTAGATAGTATGCTGAAAATATATAATGCAAACTAATAAGTAAGCAAAAGTATATGTCAAAATATACAAGTTCAAGTTAGGTGAATAAAGTAAAATTAACCAGCCTTATGTAGAGGATGTGTGAGCTGTCTCTCTCAGTGGTCCTTGATTATGGCAAGGAACTCCTTGTTACCCTTTCTGTACACCGTATCTACCACCATCTTCAATAGCTGCCCATATGATTGGTAAGGTGGGTTTCTTCTGTGAATCGACCAACTTCAAGGTGTTGACAATTGGATCTAATATCCTCACCACTTTTTTGAGATCATCCTAGAATTTTTCACTAGCAATAGTTGCTTGAGCATCTTTTCCTCCTTGAGAATTAGATCCATCCCAATTACACAATTCCTTTGAGGCAAACATGGACCTCAATCCAGATTTCTTCATCTCAAAGCTCTTTAATGCGATATAGTTTGTTGCGAATCTTGTCAGCCCTGGCCTCACCAAGTCCCCACCACATTTTGTCCTTAACAAATTTAGAGCAAAACCATGGTTGTATACATAGGTGGTTACCTGCCTTGCTTTTTCTATAACATTTTTTACAATCTTCAGATTTCCCATGTCTTTCAACATGAGATCAATGCAATGGGCTGCATAGGGAGTCCATAATAGATGGTACCTCTGATTGTTCATTAGCCTTTCCCTAACTTTCTTGAATTGCTCCTATTATCAGTGACAATCTGTACACATTCTTCACCCCAACATCCTTTACCACATCTTTCAACAGGTTATAAATGTATTTTTCATCCTTCTTCTCACTAGATGCATCAATTGACTTGAGGACGATTGTCCTTCCATCACAATTTACCATGAAATTGATGACGGATCATCTAGTGGGTCTAATGTGACATCCAAGAATACGATAAGTACCAGACCCGCCTGGGAGATCGTTGAGGTGTCCCCACCAAGAATACGGCAAGTACCAGGGGGTTTGGGAGATCGGTGAGGGTGTGCAAACTTTAGTTCCACATCACTTAGGGAGAGATTGTTGGGTTAGTTAATAACCTCTAGCCTCCTTAATATGGTACAACGCGTTTTGAAGCATTGAGGCCCATGGGCCAAAGAGGACAATATTGTGCCAAGGTTAATGGGGCTAGGGGCGTTACAAATGGTATCAGAGTAAACCCCGACAATGTGGGGGGCAACAATGGGGATGTTGTGCTGAAAGGGGGAAGATTGTGACACCCAAGAATACGGCAAGTACCAGACCCATCTGGGAGATTGGTGAGGTGTCTCCACCAAGAATACGGTAAGTACCAGACCCACCTGGGAGATTGGTGAGGTGTTTCCATCAAGAATACAGTAAGTACCAGACCCACCTGGGAGATCGGTGAGGTGTCCCCACCAAAAATACAGTAAGTACCAGGGGGTTTGGGAGATCAGTGAGGGTGCGTAAATTTTAGTCCTACATCGCCTAGGGAGAGATTTCTGGGCTAGTTAGGTTCTATACTGTAACGTTATAAAAAATAGGTTCTGATGTTTATTCATTTTTTTGGAACAGAAATAGGGTAAAAATTGTATGGTAAGCCCGGTTCAATTTCTTGTTTTTTTGAAATGAACAAGGCACTTATGAGGTTTTGGAGTCCTTTTGTGGAGCATGAAAAGTTTGCTTTTCATTCTCAGAATCGATTATGAGCAAAAGGCGCTAAAACATATACGTGACTTAAGAGGGGTAAATCGGGAAATTAACCTCAAAACATAACAATAGGGGTCATCGATGGCATTGTAAACTCTTTACCCTCTTTTCTCTTGGAACGGCCAGAGAGAAGCTTGTACAGAGCCTGAAACCGAAGCTCTGAAGCTTGAATCCAAGAAGTTTCAGTGTCTGTAGATCTGCTGTTGGCAAGGTGGGATGTGATCGATCTGTCTCTCTCTCTCTCTCTCTCTCTCATTGAAACTCCATCTTTCAAGAGTGAAGACTTGCAGCGGTTGAAGCCCCAAGGATCTCTAATGTTAAAGCCCTAAAAACAAGAAGGGAAACTGCCCCTAACGTCATCTAATGTAAGACTAGGGTAGAGAGTCTAACCAAGTCTCAACTTTAGGATCTTTTAATCAGAAGAACAACCAGAACCAGCCCAATAAAATATCAAAAATTCATCGATCTCAACAGTTTCAGAAATTCTGTAACTGAACAATCAGCCAAGGAATTAAGGACTTAAATCACCAATTAATAAGACTAAACAATGAAGCATAAGACCAGCAACCAATCAGCCACATCCAGAACAATGCAATTCAAAATTCTGGGCAGAAACTTCAGCTCAATACAGTCGGCCATAATAGGGAGAATTTCTATCACTCACAATCCTCTGGTCTGATGGACTCCAAAACAGGGTCGAACCATCCATTCAACAGGGGTAACACTCGACCAAATTAGTAAGGCCATCAGGTGGCTGGTTGGCCTGAACAGTGAAGGTCGGTGTAGAAGAAATAAGGAGATTTCAAAACCAGAATTAAGAGGAGACCAGATCTCTTACCTGAGATGGTTGAAGAACTATATAATAAAAAGAAAAGAAAATAGCTTGAAGAAGAAGAGAACACTTGTAGCAGATCCTCTTGGGCTTCCCACCGTAAGGAGTCGAATGGATCAAACACCACTCCCTTCCACTGTGATCAAATATATAGTCTACCTGGCAGATGCATAGCAGCAACCAGCAACCAAGTTTTATTTTCATTAATCAAATCGTGGGGCTTAATGGGAGCCCTCTTATTTATTTATAATAATAATTGGGGGGTTGATTACAATTTAGTAACTTCAAAATTACTAAAAAATTGAAATAAATATTACTAACATCTAGTTACTAAATCTAGAAAAGTAAACTAGGAAATAAAACAACTGGAATTAGAAACTAATTCATGACTGAAAATTAGAAACTAAGTATTGAAATTAGAATCTAAATATCCCCATCTAAAAAGGAAACTAAAGAAGAAAGAAACAAATCAGTGAATTCCGTATTCAATCTTAGAGCCCTTCTCTTAGACCCATAAAAGTGTCCCTATACACTCTAAACCACATGGACTGAAGGCCCAACACATATACAACCCAACCCTAGGCTTATTCCTAATAAAACAAGGCTAGTTTGGTGAAGAATCTGCATCAACTCTCCCCATCGTGAAATAATTTGTCCTTGAATTTTGCAATGATGAGGTGGGAACAACATGTGAATAGCAACCGTAACCATTCCCAAACAGAATTCAGGTTGTTTGTAGACTTTTGGAAGGTAGTCTTCAAGGCGTGGAGCTTTCTCTTCAAAGAACTATGATGGCATAACAAACTCTATATGCTCAACCTCGGATACCACTTAGGGCCCATTTGATAACTTTTCTGCCGTTTCTGTTTCAAGAAATGGCAGAAACATAAATTTCCGTTTCTAGAAACAGAAACGGAATTGAAGGCGTTTGATAAGTTATGTTTCTGGAAGTCAATAGTGACCAACGAAAGAATGGCCACGAGTCGTCTCCAGAAACATCGAAATAGTGGCCTGGGTCGTTTCTCGAACCATAAATAGGTAGAAATTTCAATTTCTATTTCTGAAAACAAGTGAAACGAAATAGTTTTATCAAACGCTTTTTGTTCCGTGTCCAGAAACGGCAGAAACACGTTTCTTGAAACGTTATCAAATGTGCCGTTAATGTAAGACTAGGGTAGAGAGTCTAACCAAGTCTCAACTTTAGGATCTTTTAATCAGAAGAACAACCAGAACCAGCCCACTAAAATATCAGAAAATCATCGATCTCAACAGTTTTTGAAATTCTATAACTGAATAATCAGCCAAGGAATTAAGGACTTAAATCACCAATTAATAAGACTAAACAATGAAGCATAAGACCAGCAACCAATCAGCAACATCCAGAACAAAGTGATTCAAAATTCTGGGCAGAAACTTCAACTCAATACAGTCGGCCAAAATAGGGAGAATTCCTATCACTCACAATCCTCTGGTCTGATGGACTCCAAAATAGGGTCGAACCATCCATTCAATAGGGGTAACACTCGACCAAATTAGTAAGGCCATCAGGTGGCTGGTTTGCCTGAACAATGAAGGTCGGTGTAGAAGAAATCTGGAGATTTCTTCACCAGAATTAAGAGGAGGCCAGATCTCTTACCTGAGATGGTTGAAGAACAATATAATAAGAAGAAAAGAAACTAGCTTAAAGAAGAAGAGAACACTTGTAGCAGATCCTCCCAGGCTTCCCACCGCAAGGAGTCGAATGGATCAAACACCACTCCCTTCCACTGTGATCAAACGCACAGTTTACCGAGCAGATGCATAGCAGCAACCAGCAAGCAAGTTTTTTTTCCATTAATCAAATCGTGGGGCTTAATGGGAGCCCTCTTCTTTATTTATAATAATAATTGGGGGGGGGGTGATTACAATTTAGTAACTTCAAAGTTACTAAAAAATTGAAATAAAGATTACTAACATCTAGTTACTAAATCTGGAAAAGTAAACTAGGAAATAAAACAACTGGAATTAGAAACCAACTTATGACTGAAAATTAGAAACTAAATATCCCCATCTAAAAAGGAAACTAAAGAAGAAGGAAACAAATTAGTGAATCCCGTACTCAATCCTAGAGCCCCTCTTTTAGACCCATAAAAGTGTCCCAATACACTCTAAACCACATGGACTGAAGGCCCAACACATATACAACGCAACCCTAGGCTTATTCCTAATAAAACAAGCCTAGTTTGGTGAAGAATCTGCATCATCATCTCTCTCAATCATCTTCTCTCTTATTGGAAAAAACTCCATCTTTCTTCCTACCAAATCTAGGTTTTGTTGTGTTTATCTCCTTTGATTCTGAAATCCCAAATTCATGGTTGGATAAAATCAATCGGTTTAGAAAACCAATTTCATGCCACTGAGATCCCAAATTCATAAGCGATGACTTCTGATGTTTCCTCTGTATCCTATTAGGGTTTACGATCCGAGGGAAGGATAACATTTTTTTTTTTTTTTTGGGTGAAAAGGGAAGGATAGAATTGAAGGCCCTCAAATTGTTGAAGCTTGTACTGCAATATGAAATTATATTTATTCTGAAATTATCTTCTATTTTTATTTTTGCCCTAACTTATAACAGCCCTAATAGGTATTTCTTCTAAGAACTCAAATCCCTCTCTTAAATATCCCAAATGGTGTGTTTCGTTCTACAAGAATTATGCTTCCTTTTAAATTAGAAGAAAATTGAGGTGTGAAGAGCATAATTGTATGAATATGAATCAATAAGGATTTGTATGCTATTCAATGATCAACAATTGTAGGGTCAGCAACACTCATGCACACTGCTATAACTTTTCGTGTACAATGTTTGATCTCATGACTTAATAGCAATATCACATGCACACTCCTTTCTCTTTAGTGGTTCAGATTTTTTTTTTGGCTGTCTCTGTACTTTGTTTAGATTTTTCTCTTCATTGTGTTGCCTTAAATAATCCACCAAAATGACCAATGAGAATCCTCTACCGGTTTAACAATGTTAATCCACCATACATACAGAAGTAATGCACTAACCCTACCCTATTTAACAATGTTAATCCACCAACGGTGCCAGAGATGGGTTATGGTAATCCTTTGCTGACAAGGAGCCTTGTTGGGAAACTTCAATGTCCTTCTTCATGGATACTGTAGAGAGAGAGAGAGAGAGAGAATGGCATTCTATGTAATTTTTGTAAACAACGGGATTGATTCTGTTAAGTGCGAATCATACAGGTTTCTATTTCTTTCAGGCTTCAAAAACATTTTTTCTTTAGCGTTACCATACAGTATTTAAGGCACAAAATCACTCCAAAATAATAAAAATGCAAAAAAGTGTGCCAGTCCCAAAATCAAGTTTAAAAAACAGAATCGTTACGGTACAGAGCCTTAATAATCTCTAGCCTCCTTAGCATAGAACAACATATTTTAAAGCTTTGAGGCCCATGGGCCAAAGAGGACAATATTGTGCCAAGGTTAATAGGGCTGGGGCTAATGCAGGAGTAGATTACAAGTAACTAACTCCACAATTTATAACCCCAAACAATACAAATAGGAGTAAGAAACAAAGAAATAATACCATCAAATAAATCCCCAAGGATACAATACCTATATAGAAGTAAAACCAGCCCAAAACCTAACTCGATAGGAGAGAGAAAGACCTGTTATAGAGCTGGAGAGAGAGAGGTGCGGCTAGGGCTGTAGGAGTCCGATTGAGTTGCACTCTTGGGTGTAGATAGTCCCTAGGGAGGAGGGTACAAAAACTCCCAAATTTGAGAGGATTCTGACGGCTGGTTGTGAAGTTACAAGCTTTCTTGATTTTTTGACTTAGGAGAGAAAACTGAGAAGAACATTCAAGAACAGCAGCTGAATGTTTCCAACAGTGACTAGGTAAGGATCGTGGGACCCTTATGAGGCCTGGAATACCCTAATTGAAGACCTGGCTGAATAGAGTACAGAAGAGAGAAAGAGAGGAGATCGATCTCTCTTCTATTCCCACTAGGATTGCTGATAGGTTCTGATTTCTACAGACTTTTATCAGAATCTGAATTATATCTCTTAAATGTTATAGCAAATAAAATAAAAAATGAAGAATAAAATAGATGGGGGGTTGAGAAGAGTGAAAGAGAATAAAAGAAGTGGCTATCTCAGCCTAGACTTCTCACCCACAGCTATCTCAGCTGCTCTAAGCATTTAGTTGCAAACTTTCTTTCATAAATGCAAACTTTCTTTCATTCAAAATCTGTCCAATAATAATACATATGCCTCGTATAGAGGTGAAGTTTATAATCATACTAATACTAGGAACTAGTTTCCCAATAGGACTAGACACTCCTATTACAACTAGGAATTCAAAATAGGACTAGGACTTGACTTTATATCTCAACATGGAGTAGGACTGACTAACTAACTAATAGTCCATATAAGACTTTACAACCAACATATGGCTTAATGGGCCTTTATTGAATTAAATAACAACTAATTAAACTAATGAATAAAATCCCGTTTTCCTACCTTCTACACATATTTTAGGCCGATTAAAGTGGCCCATTTCAAAGAAAACCCATGGGATCAAAGGCCCAACACATACATAACACAACCCAAGGCTTATTTGTAATAAAATAAGCCCAAGTGACTTATCTACATCAACTCGCTCTCTTTTAGAAAAAATTCGTCCTCGAATTTTGTAGAGTGTGAGGGTGATCATATCATGGTGCACGTCCCTCTTCAAGCGGTAGAAAAATTCGGGTAGCTCTTTGATGATAAAGATTTAGTCTAGAATCTGAGGAGTTTGATCTTCAAGATACTTTAATGGGATGACAAACTCCACATGCTCAACTTCAATATCTTCGGATGTATCCATAGGGTCATCTACATATGCACCTTTGATCTCTTCTAACTTCAATGCAACATAAAGCTCTTTTGGTTCATCTACCTTATGGTTCCTAATCGGTTCCATTGATGGTTCAAACACAACTTCATTCTTGAACTCCTTAGGATCTTCCTCTTGGCTGTTCACAATCATCACTGTTGTTGTAGTGTCAAGTTCCTTAGTCTCAACCTCATGGTCCATTGTGACAAACTTGTTGCTTTCCACTTCACCCACATGAGTCTCGTTAATGGGAACATCAATCACTAGTTCTTCCTCAACAATAGGAATGGCTGGAAAATTTTTAACACGAACCTCAACTTTTGACTCTAGTTTACTGGTCAGAGGTGCCTTCTCTTGTTGCTCCTTTGCAATAGATGCTGATAATTCCTTCATGCTCTTGTTAATTGTGGGTGGCTTTTGGACATCTGGTGGAAGGAAGTACCTACTTCGTTCATGCTCAGATAGGTACATGCCTACAAACTCATACTGCATCTCGTCCCACGTTCTAGGTTTACATTCTTGAGCTTGAAGTTGCCTTTCACGGACTTTCCATTGCATTCTCAGCTGGGAACATGCATATTGGTGTTTTTGTGTCTCTGTTAAGTTGTAGTTGTCAAAGTACATGTCCAATTCATGCATCCATTCAAGGAATTCCCCATGAAAATAACGTGGCTGATCATTAGATTGGGCAGTAGTGGATGTATTCTGATGGGAATCCTGTGGAGGGAAGAGCATTCTTTGGAAATATATAGGGAGGTATTGTGTCACTAACTCGTACTTCATCTCTTCCCAAGTCCTAGGCTCATGTCCTCGAACTCGGAGTCACTTTTCATGGACTCTCCACCAATCTCTAGCATGACCAATCAACCGGAAACAAACAACTTGAAGCTTTTGTGTCTCTGTCAAGTTATAGTAGTCAAAATATTTCTCCAGAGAATCTAACCAATCAAGGATGTAGAATATATCCCTTTGTCTAGAAAAGTAACGAACTGATGGAACCATCTTCGGTTAGGCCTTGATAGATTGTTTGGAGCTATCTTCAACCGTAGCTCTGATACTACTTAATGTAGGAGTAGATTACAAGTAACTAACTCCGCAGTTTATAACCCCAAACAATACAAATAGGAGTAAGAAACAAAGAAATAATACCATCAAATAAATCCCCAAGGATATAATACCCATATAGGAGCAAAATCAGCCCAAAACCTAACCCGATAGGAGAGAGAAAGACCTGTTATAGAGCTGGAGAGAGAGAGGTGCGGCCTGGGCTGTAGGAGTCCGATTGAGTTGCACTCTTGGGCGTAGATAGTCCCTAGGGAGGGTACAAAAACCTCCAAAGTTGAGAGGATTCTAACGGCTTCTTATGAAGTTACAAGCTTTCTTGATTTTCTGACTTAGGAGAGAAAACTGAGAAGAACCTTCAAGAACAGCAGCTGAATGCTTCCAACAGTGACTAGGTAAGGATCATGGGACCCTTATGAGGCCTGGAATACCCTGATTGAAGACCTGACTGAACAGAGTACAGAAGAGAGAAAGAGAGGAGATCGATCTCTCTCCTATTCCCACTAGGATTGCTGATCGGTTCTGATTTCTGCAGACTTTTATCAGAATCTGAATTATATCTCTTGAATGTCACAGCAAATATAATAAAAATAAATAAATAAAATTGATGGGGGGTTGAGAAGGGTGAAAGAGAATAAAGGAAGTGGCTATCTCAGCCTGGGCTTCTCACCCACAGCTATCTCAGCTACTGTAAGCATTTAGTTGCAAACTTTCTTTCATAAATACAAACTTTCTTTCATTCAAAATCTGTCCAATAATAGTACATATGCTTCTCTATTTATAGAGGGGAAGTTTACAATCATACTAATACTAGGAACTAGTTTCCCAATAGGACTAGACACTCCTACTACAACTAGGAGCTAGTTTCCCAATAAGACTTGACACTCCTATTACAACTAGGAATTCAAAATAGGACTAGGACTTGACTTTATGACTCCAACATGGAGTGGGACTAACTAACTAATAGTCCATATAGGAATTTACAACCAACTAATGGCCTAATGGGCCTTTATTGAATTAAATAGCAACTAATTAAACTAATGAATAAAATCCCATTTTCCTACCTTCTACCCATATTTTAGGCCTATTAAAGTGACCCATTTCAAAGAAAACCCATGGAATCAAAGGCCCAACACATACATAACACAACCCAAGGCTTATTTGTAATAAAATAAGCCCAGGTGACTTATCTACATCAGGGGCGTTACATTCAGTCCATCCATCACACATCACGGTCATTCTATAGCACTACCACATTGGCTTCAACTCCTCAATGTAATCTACCGACTCTTTCTTCTGCTTTGGCAGATAAACATTGTACATCTCACATGTTGTTGGCCCCTTCACACCTGGCCTAGCCCTACCAATCTCATCTAACATGTTTTGGTGATATGACCTTGTGGTCTCATTGGATGAAATGCTAAGATAAAAAGCCCACTTGGAGAAAGCCATTCCCACTACCTCCTTTACATTGGTTCATACTTGCTTCAATTTTAATTGTCTTGAGTCCTGCTTCCGAAACAGTGCAGGATCAGCTTGAAGAACCTCAACATCATGTTATGAGCTGGTGGTGGAGGTTGGGCTTAGTCCCTCACACTTTGGTCCCTCAGACCTCCTCAATGGAATCTCGGGCTCTATATGGCTCAACCTCCTCCTCCTCTGTGGCTCAGGGTCTTCTTCAGCCTGTCGAGATGAACCAGTTCCCCTAGCCCACTGGACATGTCTTTCCTCATCAGTCTCAAGATGGGTTCTGCATGCTGTGAAAGTCCTCAGTTTTTCTGCCTTTTGTGCTATTTCTACATCATCCAAGTCAGGTTCATCACTGTTATAATCTTGCTTCCTCAACTCTGGAAACGTCTCTAGACAAGCATCATGATTCTTCCCTAGCTACCCTCTTCTCCTTCCTCTTCTGCTTCCCTCCTCTTAAATGCTCTAACATACTCCTCTTGATTTTATTAGAAATATTAGGGCATCCAAACACATTTCTGTCCCCACTAGCAAGACGCCTCTTTATTCTTGTGGCCCCACTGGACATGATTTTGTTTTGGCAAAAATTACACTGTGACTTCCTCATATCTGTTGAAAGAGGTCTCCCATGTAGCCATGTAATGTCCACACCTCTTTCAGCCATTATGCAACATTAAAAATCTTGGAATCAACACTATTCCAACAAAAAAGAGACCAATTATTAACATATACACATCAATAATGTCTCATAAAAACAATTAAAGGTTATTGTAAATTCCTAACAAAGCACTATATTTTTTACTTATTTAAAAATATTTTTAAAAATTATGTTGGTAATGATTATTTAATTAATAAAAAATAATCAATTAAGAAACATCACATTATTAATCAATTTTGATTGGAAATACATTTCTAATAAATTCAATAATTTTCTTGAATTTTCAAATCATAATAGACTATTTCTCATAATTATTTACATTTTTAAAATAATTTCAATAAATATTTAATGAATTTTGGGAATTAATTTTTTTTCAAATATATGTTGAAGGTAAATGTATTTTTAAAAACAGAAAAAAAATTAATTTGAAATAAAAAACATCTGACACCGTGAATGTGTAGATCGGGTGATTCTAACATATAAAAAATTCATATCATTTTACTCTATTTACAACTATATTCTATTAAAAAGTAAGATTTTTGGGGAAGATGGGATTGACCTTTTTGGTCCAGGCTGCTTTCCTTATGTAGATCAAGCAAGATCCAATCTTAGATTGAAGTTTTTTGGGCACAAGGGGGGAATCTTGAGTGTTTTCCCCAAGTTTCCCACTTCACAGAGAAAAAAATAATGGGGGAGGGTTGAATTTTTGAGAATAGAAGCCTTGGTTTTCCTTAAAAGTATGTTATATAGGAGATGGTTTACCCAAAGGGTCGAACCCAACTGGTTCAGTTGAAATTTCCCACATTTCGACTGAAATGTGGGATTTTTCGTCGAAACATGTGAGTTTAATCTATATGGTATCGAGCTACTGCGATACATCGAAACTTGTGAAATTTTGACGGTATCGGTCGACTTCTTGAACCATGAGTAAGACTATTAATGGATAACAAATTAGTAGTAAAATTAGGGATATGTAAAACTGAAGACAAATGTATGGAAGAACACTTAATAGAACCCTTTTCGGAAACAAATGTTACAACGTCGTCTGCTACCGTAACTTTATCTTTTCCTGAGGTGGCTGAATACTGGTGAAATAAACTAGAGGAACCGGTTATGTGATCAGTGGCACTGGAGTGAATGATCCGGGGAGTGGAGCCGACTGATGCACAATGACCACCAAATAAAATACCTGAGTGAGAAAAATTGGAACCTGAGTCGACTGAATTGGCAGGAATTTAGGAGTTTGATGCCTTGAGCATACGTCTGAAAGCCTAGAGGTCCTCGTGGGAATGTCCTATATCAGTTGCAAGTGGAGTGTCCACAGTCTCAACTTGATGGGCTTTAGTTTTGGATTGACCACGAGCACGCTTCACCTCAAAATCAGCAGGTTTTCCATGGAGCTTCCATCAATTTGCCTTGGTATGGTATGACTTGTGGCAATGTTCACATTTAACAATCTCCTTGGTGATATTACCGGTTCGATTTTCTCCCTCAGAGGTAGTAGTGGATCTAGTCTGTAGGGCTTACTTTTCAACAGTAGGAGTATATAGCATAGAGTTACGGTGACATTTCTCTGTATAAACCAGGGCAAAAGACTGTTCCAGAGTAGGGAAGGGAGATTTGCTAAGTACCTGAACACGAATCTGATCATGTTTGACATTCAAACTAGCCAAGAAATCATACTGCCTAATACTGCAAAGTGATCCAGTTCATACCACAAGGTTCGAAGTTCAGCATAATATTTGGACATAGAAAGTTCCTGCTGAGTTGTGGTGCGAACTTTCTTGTGAAGATCAAATACCTGAACATCATTCTCTAGTTGCCCATAAGTTTCCTTGGCAGTAGCCCAAATTTGAGAAGCAATATCTAACAGTAAAAATCCTCTAGAAATAGATTGATGAATAGAAGCAATCAAGTAAGCCATTACCAAAGAGTCATTAGTGATCCATTTATCCTAAGGGTTTCTTCAATTTCCCTGTAATGTGTCTAGTTACCCCTACTAGCAATGGTAAGATATGTAGATCTGGACTAGACATGGTAATTGTTCCATCCAATTTCACAGAGCTAGTCCCAAAATGCATGTAGTCATTGGGACTTTGTCCATCACATCCAGAGGTTACAATAGTTATTTCAGATATAATTGAACTAGTAAAAAATCGACAATGAGAGAAAGAAATGCTAGATCTTCAAAACCAGCCAGCATAAAGTGTCTATTGGATCGAATTGCCCAGTAAGTGTAATGAGGCGCTCATCCAAATAATATCGGATTTTGATGAAGAACTGTTGAGATAGGAAAATTAGGGTTTTGGGAGAAAACCCTAATTATCAAAGAAGAGGGGAGATTTGATACAGAGACTTGGCAGATGGGGCCACAAGTCTGGTCGATCTTTTCTGAAATGGTGATGATGTTCTCTTAAAAAATTTAGCCACTTATGAGGAGAGAGTCCCAAGAATCGATTTAGTCAGGGTTTTGGAAGAAAACCTAGTTTTTGCAAAAATCGATTAGTGTAGATCTTCAATCTTGCAAGTGTTGATGAGTCCTTCTAGGTAGCTGTATTTGATCTTCAAGAGGTAGAGGTGTGTTCTTTAAAGAGGAAGAAACCACACTCCCTCAAAATAGAAGAATAAAAAATCTTAGAGGGTGAAGAACCCTAATTTTCTTGCAAGGGTTTGGGGTTTTGGTTCATGAGGTAGGGTATAGGATAGCCACTAGATTCGTAGGAATTACCTCATTAGTGCTGCCTTATGGTAGGTTAATGGGACAGAAGGTAGGAGAAGATGGAGGCTAACAAAGGTGATGGAGGTCTGTGATTCTTGAAGGAGGAAAGGAGTAGGAAACTGAAAACCTAGATAAAAAATTAGGCTCTGATACCATGTTAACGGGATGAGTGTCTGTAACTGATCACACAAAGTCCTTTATTTATAATATAGAATCATGATAGTGATGATAGGAGTACAAATCAGAAAATAAAAAATAATTAGAAGAATACCCACCATCCAGCTGCCCCATTCTAACAACCATCAATGTATGAAACACAAAATTACCTTGGAGTCCAAACATCTGATTCTCAACGATGTCTTTGCAGTCCTCTGTGATCCTACGCTTTTGCTACCCAATACCATTACCCTAGGGTCCAAACATCTGATCCTTGATCAAGTATTTGCAAGCCTCTTTTAATCTAGATTTCAAGTCTTTAGTTTTTATTACATATATCCTTACTTTGGCGATAATGCTGAAACATGTATAATACTTTACATTTAAATATGGTTTGGATTTGCTAGAATGCTTCAGAAAACTAAGCCATATCTTGGATTATAGTCATAGTATAATACCAGGTGAGTGAGCTAGATTGGTAAATGAAATGCATCTGTGTTGGAATTGTTTGTTGCATGCAATGATCTAACTGACTATTTATGGTAACTGGCTGCTGCAGCTTCCCAGAGAGAGTGATTAAGCACTGCCATGGTTTCAATTTAAAGTCCATAGTCTTTTTTCATTTAAGTTGATAATTTTTTTTTATGCAGGGCAGGTTAGGTTCTAGTTCTAGTCAGGTGTACATATTTATCAAGGGAAGGGTTCAGCCGTTCAGTTATAATAGTTTTTAGTATTTAGAGATTAAGATTCCTTAATTGGAGATCTGTTTGGGGCATAGTTGTCAAGGTGTTGCCTTGGCACCTTGTTGGTGTTGCCTTGATTGTTCCCTCCAATGCCTAGGATAGGCTAGATGCCGTGACAGCTGCGGGTTAGGGTTCTGTTTAAGTTGATGATATGGTATGATAGAAAATGTAAGAGTATACAATCTTCTCTTCTATGGCACCTGGATCCTTCATTATATCCCAAAGAACCATGGCAGGCATGACAGAAATTGGGTGTTGGAGTGGATATAGGGCTTATAAATTTCTTTTTGTAACTTTTTTGTTTCGGATGGGGTACATGCCCATTGATTTGGCACTACATTACTGACATAAATAATAGACTTACCACATCTGAGACAGCAGTCACATAATAGATTACCACATAATATCCTGCTGTAGTCACAAGTCGTTAACCTTTTGACCTTCTGCCTCGTAGATTTCTGGCCCATTACTACCTTACTATTCTTACTGTCATGTTGCATGTTCATAACTGCGTCTATTGTTGCCAAATGTTTCATTTTTGGATTTTTATGATGAATGGATCTATATTATCAACTTATCTTCTTATCTAGTAAATGAGTATAATTATGTATGATTTGTCAATGTATCCATACTGATGTGGGAGTAGGTTCCCACAATTAATTCAATCTTTAAGAAGTAAAGTCAAAGACAAGTTACCCTGGAATAGAACTATAGCAGCCGGGTAGGGTGAAGTAAGAGAGGTAGTTGCTGTCTGGATACTGAAAAATGAACAATAAAGGGGAAATTAGGATTTGAAATGAGATTAGGGGGTTAGGTTTGGAGGTAATGGTGGTGTATGATTTAGATGGGCTAAGGTTGAAATGCACTAGGGTTGTGAAATTGGATGAGAATTTTATGTGCCAGATTAGTTGCATTAAGCATGGACAGATAATCAAAAGTCTGGCCCAGGACTAGGATTCCATAGTTGTTGAAGGCTGGTTGGTTAGGGTTTGTTTGGCTAGGTGATGGTTGGACTAAGGTAGATTTGTGATTAAAATATGATGTTGATAGGCTATTTGTGTGAGTATAATTCTGTATGATTTGTCAATGTACCCATAATGATGTGGGAGTAGGTTCCCACAATTATAAGGAAGCATAAGAATTTCGATCTCGAGTATTTTTGGCGAAAAAATTCGACATGTCATGGGCTGGTCAAAACCGTTTGAAATTGCTGAAACTGGTCAAAATTGGGCTGGTCAAAAGATTCAGAATTGGTCGAAACTTAGTATTTTTCAGTCAAAACTGATCGAAACTAACAAATGTATGAAATATCGTTGAAACTGGTAACATTTTCAATTCGACCCATGGTTTGGTAACATTTATTTGATCCATAGCGAAACTGGGAAATTTGGGTCAACTTGAAATTTCGACCGAGATTTAGAACTATGATTATAGGTTGGGCGACAAAAAAATTGCAAGTAATTGGGAGGAGGAAGAAGAAGAAGAATATTAGTTCGCAGCATCCATCTTCAAAGAAAGCATGTGAATCCAGATGGCATTATGACAATAGCACTATAAAGATGTGAGAAAAAAAAAAAAAAAAACAACTCCTTATTGTGATTCTGATTCGGTAACAGCCTTATAAAGAAAATGCATATGAATAACTACTAGTCAAACTTATACTTCAAACCTCGCACAATTGGAAGCCAAGATTTATGAACTTTATGAAGTTTGGAGGTTTGTATCTTTGCCATGAATGAAGTATGTGATTGGACTTGGATGTTCTGGAAAAAGTTGCCAAAAGGGTCAGAAGCATGATAAAAAGGTTTCCTAACCTCAACGACTTGGTAGCCATGTTATGGTGCAAAAATAAATTAATGTCTATTTCTCTGTAAGAAGAGCATCAAACCATCCCAACACTGAGTAATATTACTATGACAGTTCTCATCAAATGCCTTATGTGAGATCTGATGTTTTGCCACATTTAAAGAACATGCTTACTTCGAAAGGGTTGCATTTCCTAGTTGCAGGTTTAGTGTTGTACGGTTGTACCATGTGAACTGCTATCAACCAATTGTTCTGTTGACTCAAACTACATTCATAAACAAAATTGACGAATACATTTGATGCAAACATAGTGGTTATAGAAGTAGTTCTTTAATTGATTGGGTGAATCTTACTATTCCACCTCTTATTAGCATGCTTGGTGTTTTTTTGTTTGTTTGTGTGTGTGTGCGGGGGGGATTTACCTAGTTGTATTCATCAAATAAGCCGCTCCCTCAGAGCTAGAAGCCTCACCCTCCAAGCTCAAGCCCAAATGGCTTGAGCTTGGAGACTCCAATTCGGCTTATTTCCACCACTCCCTCAAAGCCTCTGGTATTGAACTCCATTCCCCCGATCTCATAAAACAAGAGGCAATTTCAAATCTCCAGAGAATCTTCAGCTCCCCTCCCTCCCCTCACCCTCCTATTCCCCTCAATCTCCTCAACAATTTCGTCCCCGAGGATCTCTTTCCCCTCCTCCAATCCATTTCTTCTAATGAGGAAATCCTATCTGCCATCCTCTCCTACAAGCCAACAAAGCCCCCGGCCCTGATGGCTTCAGTATGGGATTCTTCTCCTCCTATTGGAATATCATTCGCGAGGACCTCATTCTTGTAGTGAGAAGCTTCTTCTTCAACCCTAATCAAATTGTTGGGATCAATAACACCTTCCTCTACCTTATTCCCAAGAAAGAAGGAGCGGCCTCCATGAATGACTTCATGCTCATCTCCCTCTGCAATCTTCTTTATAAATTCATAGCTAAAATTCTTGCCAACAGGATTCAGAAAATCATTGATTCTCTAGTAAGCCCCAATCAATTGGCCTTTATTGCTGGTAAGAGCATTGCAGATAACATTCTCCTCTGTCATGAGGTTGCCCAGGGTTTTGACCGGAAGAATCACTCCCCGGCTGCCCTCCTCAAGATTGACATCCATAAAGCTTTTGACACGATTAGCTGGGATTTCATTTCCAATGTCCTTCTCCCCGTTTCTCTGTCCTCTTGAATGGTAGCCTGGTAGGGTACTTTTCCTTGGGCCGTGGCATCAGACAGGGATATGCCCCCTTTCCCCTCTCCTCTTCTCCCTCTCCCTCAAAGTTCTGTCACGTTCCATCTAATTGGCTACCGGCATTCATCTCATTTCCCCTAGTCCCAAATGCAAAGCTCTCCTCCTCCTCCTCCTCTCTCATTTGGCGTTTGCTGATGATATTATGATCTTCTCCAAGGCTAACACCATCTCTATCTCCACCATCATGGATACTCTTCACTCCTTTGAATCTTTTAGGTCTCAAAATCAACCTCATTAAATCCAACATCTTTATCTCGGGAGTTTCCCCTAATGCCAAGGATGCTTTATCTGAATTATCTGGTATTCCCCTGGGCTCCCTCCCAGTTAACTCCCAGTTAAATACCTTGGTCTTCCCCTCATCTCTTCGAGGCTCTTTGCCCACCATTGTGACCCCTTGTTGGACCAGCTTCCGAAAAAGCTTCAACTGTGGGAAGGTAAATTCCTCTCCTTTGCTGGTCGTCTCACCCTGATTAGTTCGGTCCTTCAATCCATGTACTTCTACTGGTCTGGAACCTTCATCCTCCCTGTAGCGGTGATCAAATCCTTTGAAGGTTTTCTTTGTTCCTTCCTTTGGAAAGGATCTAACTCCACCAGATTCCTTAGACCTCTTAGTTGGAAGAAGGTTTGCTTTCCCAAATCTGAAGGTGGCCTTGGGATAAGGAGAATCAAAGAAGTTAATTCGGTCAGCCTCCTCAAGCATTCTTCTATTTGGACTGTCACCCCCATCTCTGATGCTTCCTGGATCTGGAGGAAGATCCTGGACCATAGGCCCATTGCTCTCACTGCCATCTCTCATTCCATTGGTGATGGGAACTCTACTCCCCCTTTGGAAGGACCCCTGGCATCCTTTGGTTATCCTTTGCCACTTTGTAACTCCCCGAGGCATCTACTCTTCTGATCTTCCTTCCAATGCTCTTGTCTCCTTGATCCTCTCTCCCAATGGTTGGTCTCCCCTCCTCCCCCCCTTTGGAGGACATCTGGTCTTCCCTTCCCCCTCTCCCCCTTGGTCACAGAGGGAGAAATGACAAATGCATCTAGCTCCCCTCATCAAATGGTACCTTCTCGGCTGCCTCAGCTTGGGCTCATATCAGAACTCCTTCCCCGACTGTCCCGTGGCATAGATTGGTATGGTTTAAGGGTCACATTCCCCGTCATAGTTTCACCCTCTGGTGCTGCCTATCCAATTGTCTTCCAACCCAAACCTTCCTCATTCACCGTCACATTCCGGTGAACCTTTCCTGCTGCCTTTGCCCTTCATGTGAAGAAGATATCACTCATCTTTCCTTTGCTTGCACTTCTCCTCCCATATCTGGAAGTCAGTCCTCTCCAAATGCTGGCCCAATCAGAGAAGCATCCTTCCCTTCGATAGAGAACACATTTGGATGGATATGACTTTCCCTAGCATCCTTTTGTGACACCATTTGAAAACTCGCTTTCTGTGCTACTGTCAATCATCTTTGGATGGAGTGCAACATTTGTAGATGGACCCCCAAATCTAGATCCCCGACATGATTTGAAAAGCTATCTATTCCGATGTTACCTCTAAAGCTCAATACCTCTGCAGCCTTCGCCCTCGTCCCATCCCCATCACCCCGAAAAATTCTCATAACATTTCTTCTTGGAACCTACAGGTTGACCTCTTCCATCCTCCCTGAGCCATCCTCAACTGGCTGCCCCCTCCCCCCTCCCTTCTGTCAGTTCCAGTTGCTGTTCTGCTCTTTGGTTATTTAGTTGCTGCTTTATGTTGCTTTGCTTCTTTTAGTCTTTTTCTTTGTTTGGGCTTTTCCTTGTTTGCTTAAAGCCTCCCCCCCCCCCCCCAACCCTCTTTCTCCCTGTGTATATTCTTTTCTTCTTGGTAATGAATTATTTTATTCCTCCAAAAAAAAAACTGTGATACTATGCTTGGTTCAGTGTGTTATAAGGATGATTAATAGATATGAGTAGATATACATTGATAAAAGAAGTTGTGCTTGCATCATGCGCAAGAACTCCTCCATTGCATCCAATTATTTATGTGAGAGATATTCTTGTTCATGTTATGGATCTTTTCTTATATGGAGGGATGAAGGTCCAAGGGATGCAGCAACATGTGGCATGGGCATATATGCCCATCCTTTTCCCCCACCCCCTTTTGACAGATAACAGAAAATCTTAATTATGAAAAAGGATAGATACATTATGAAAGAGAAAGAAACATCTGTATCTTTTGCACTTATTATATTTGATGTTTTTCCTGTGGGAAGAGAACTTATCCTCCCGGGGAAAAAAAAAGAAAAATGAAAACCCTTGCTTGAGTTGTTTGAACTTATGGTAAAATTCTGCAGCTGCTTCGTACAAGGCGCCCCTTTGTTGCTTACATAACTGACAGCATGGGTAATGAGCTCTTTAGGGTGAGAACCTATGGCATTCTTGTCCTTGAACTATCTTGCAATTTCTTTTTTAATTTACGTTTGAACATATAGTTTTCGCAGCTTATGACTTATCTATTAGTTGCTTTAGGTTCACAGGCCATTTTGGTGGATAACCAGTACCATATATGTGGAGATAGATGGTAAGGTACGGAAATTTGGTTTCCTTTGTAAATTAGCCTTGATTTCTTTGCAGTTAGTTGAGATTATTAGTGTCACTTTAGTTAAGAATGGGATCTGTTCTATAATGATTTTGATTCATCTATTTGTTTCTAGGAAATTGGTGTGGTTCACAGGAGATGGCATCTGTGGAGGAGGGTTTATGATTTGTATTTGGGGTAATATGTCATTCTTGGATTTATATGGATTTTTTTTTGTGCAAGATAGTCCCTTAATTGTGATTGCTTCCTTATGTTAGAATTGATTATTGTTTCAAAGGTTAGGAGCCTTACATGTAACACAACTAATCATTCTTTGTATTCATACGATATGATAAAATAATTGTAGACTCATTAACCAATGAGAGGAAAGTCAGTGATGTTGTACTAACAACCCCAATTGTCAAGGGGTCAGCTCGTTGACCATGTAAAAGAAGTTGGGATGTAAGGCCATTGTTCGTACCATAGTTGTCAAGGCGTCGCCTAGGCGTCCAGGTGGCCTAGTTGTGGTCTGGGCGACTGTCACCTTACTGCAAGGCACATTACTTATTTATATCAAGTATCATTTAAGTAAATGAAATCTTATGATATTATTCATAAATAAGCAAATACCCCTTTATTTGAATCCAATAAAAATAATTTAAAAATCAAAAATTTGTAAAGGATAAAAATCAGCCCCACAGTTCGAGAACCAAAATTTGATGTTTGATTGAATGGGTGATTTTCAACTTTCAAATGTTGGTATTTTTCTCAATTCTGAAAATTTCATAAACCTTATCATGGTAAAACATTGCTAAGAACCAAAAGTCCGATAAAATAATCTCTTATTTTAATGTCCATAAATTGTTTTCATTAAAGTGATTTTAATAACATTCACTCACTTTAAAATAAGTTTGATCAGAACATAACTTTTTCATTACAACTCAGAGTTAACTATTTAAGTAATCTTAGATTTGTTTGAAATCTGGTTTTGTGCTCTATCTAATACAATAAGTCTCATGTAAATATAAAATTGTTTGACCAGTCAAACTTATTAGAGATAAGAACATTTCTCTAAATGTTGATTTTTGATGACTTTTTTTTGGGTGAATAAAAATTCATTACCAAGAAGAACAAAAACTTACAACCCCTATAAGGGGGGGGGGAGAGAAAAACAAGCCTAAGCTCAGAGAGAAGAAGAATGTTGATTGTTGATGACTTGATGTGGCTTAATGTTGATTTTTGATGACTTCATGAGGCTTAATGTTGATTTTTTTATGATACAAGGTATATGTAGCATAATAAATAATGTTAGAAAAGAGAAAATAAAATATCACACTTAGGTGACTTAGGCGCCTTAGCAACACCTAGGCAAGGTTTCCTCAAGATCTGCAAAATCTTGTGGACATGGATGCTAGCCACATTGTTTATTTTAGAAATTAATGTAATTGTGATGTGTTTTATTTGGATTTTGCGGGGCCTGTCCTGCTTGTTTAGGGATCTCTCTACCCTCATTTAGGTCTATCTAAAGAGGGTGGGTGAGGTTGGCTTTCTCTGTATTTCTCTTTTTTCTCTTTTTTTTCTATACACAGTTTATTTATTAAGAAAAAAAAAAAAAAACCTAGGCGGATGAATTGTCGCCTAAGCATTTAGATAGCCCTCCATTGGCTTGGTTCACCTTGGTGTTGTGATAATTATGATTGGTACCTTTAAAGCAGTAAGAAGTCTGCTATTATTTTTTCTATGCTTTTTTTTCTTCTTCTTAAGAGGTGAGCTTGGTCCAAATGGTAAGGTATGAATGTTGTGACCTAGTGGTCAAGCGGTTGAAACAGCCTCTTGAAATTCTCGGGGTAAGGCTGCGTAATTCTCGCCCCTGGACCTCGCACATACGGGAGCTTTGTGTATCGGGTACGCCCTTTTTTGTTCTTTTATTTCTCTCCGTTTTTTGTACTTTTAATTAGTTTCAATATGCCTCATGCTTGTTCTTAATAGTCATGAGTTTATGCCATTAATGAATGACTAAGGGCCCGATCTAAAGGCACAAATGTTAATGATTTACTTGCTCATCATTTAATCTAATTACTATGTTATAAACTTAAACCCTATAATGCTTATTTATAGTGGAATAAGCATTGGATTGTGTCACAAATATTTTTTTTTTTTTTTTTTGGGTGAATAATTTAATTCATTACCAAAGAGGAGAAGGAAAAATATAAAGCCCCAAGAGGGGAGGGGGAAGAAAAGAGAACAAAATCCTCAAGAGGATACAAGGTTCCTAATTACAGAGCTTGGAAGCTCCCAAGAGGCAACAATGTGATAATTTCTGGGAGAGGGGGGAGACTTTTGAGATCTTTGCTTTGACATCAAAGAGGAGGGAGTTCCAAATCTTTTCTAACGGCCGAGAATTGAAAGTCCATTTCCTATGATTTCTCTCCATCCATATTTGGTTAAGAGTAGCACAGAAGGCCAGCTTTCCCACATAGTCACAAATAGTATTCCCTTGGAAAGTCATGTCCACCCAAACCCACTCTCTTTGGAAATGGAGGATTCTTTTGTTGGCCGGCCAGCATTTGGAGAGAACAAGCTTCCAGATAGAGGAAGAGATAGGGTAGGTGAAGAATAGGTGATTCGTGTCTTCCGGTTCAGATCCACAAAGATAGTATAAAGGAGAGACTTAGATGCTTCTTTGGATAAGGAAAGCTTGGGTAGGAAGACAGTTCATAAAGACTCGCCAGGCAGTAAAGCTTTGACGCAGAATGTTGTGTTTGAACCAGATGAGCTTATGCCAAGGGGAGGGC
Source organism: Macadamia integrifolia (assembly GCF_013358625.1). Lineage (NCBI taxonomy): Eukaryota > Viridiplantae > Streptophyta > Magnoliopsida > Proteales > Proteaceae > Macadamia > Macadamia integrifolia. Next base: position 29,220,438 of record NC_056563.1, on the reverse strand, counting down.
AGACCATGAGCTCTAATGAAGCAGATGGACTTGACACTGAAAGTGCCACTCGAAGCGTGGGACCAAATAATGGTATCAGGCTTCCTAGGATGGGTGGATGGCAGCAAAGCACAAATTTTGGCTAAGAGAGTTGAAGCAGGGGTAGGGGGTTCGAAGAACCAGCATAGATGATGTTAGCCACCAAAGCACGCCTAGGGAGCCCTGAGTTGTAAATATTTCTAGCACTGAGAGATTGAGATAGGAGCCCTTTAGGATGCCAAGGATCTAACCATAGGAAGGTAGAGGAACCATCCCCAGTGCGAGAAATAATGACTCTGGAAGCCAAGCATCTTAAGGAGATTAACTTCCGCCATACCCAGGAGGCATCCGAGGGAGAGTGGACCGACCAAAAAGTTTCTTGCCTGAGGAGATGCAAATACACCTAATCCACCCAAATGCTTTTCCTTTTATTGAAAACCTTCCATTTGAGCTTGAGCATGCCTGCCATGTTGACATCCTTGATGCGTCTCAAGCCCTGCCCCCCTTCCTTTTTAGGGAGAGGCAAATTGTAGCCCAACTAATGGGCCAGAGGAAGCGAGAGCTCTCGCACCCTTTCCAAAGGAAGGAGGCAAATATGCATTCTTACTTCGCAACAATCGACTTGGGCAACCCATAAATACCAGACCAGTAGATGTATAAAGCTTAAAGGACTGATCTGATGAGAACAAGGTGACCCACAAAGGATAAAAGCTTTCCTTTCCCCAATTGGAGGCGCTTTCTAATGATATCCAGCATAAGAGAGCAGTGGTGGCTCGAGAGTCTTGCAGGGATGAGCGGGAGGCCCAAATACTTGACAGGGAGAGAGCCCAGAGCAAAGCCTGTGATATGGAGAAGAGCGACCTTTTAAGGCTTCCGAGATCACAGCCAAGAAGATAAGAGATTTCCTAGGGTTATGTGAAGACTAGACATCAAAGCAAACCGGCTAACACAATGAATAATAGTGCCAAGGGATAAGGCATCCGCTCGAGAAAAGATCATTAGGTCATCAGCAAATGCAAGGTGATTGAGGCTGATTGCCTTGCACTTGGAGATAGGAATGATTGACCCCTAATCTATAGCAGATTGAAGGCTATGGGACAGAACCTCCATGGCCAGAAAAAATAAGTAGGGGACAAAGGGCATCCCTGACGAATCCTAGTAGAAGAGAAGTATCCCACCGAACTACTGTTGACTAGCACTGAGAATTTGGGGAAGGCAATGTAGTGGAAGACCCAGTTGGTGAAGATTGGGGGAATCCCATCAAGCTGAGAACAGAAACAATGTAATCCCACCTTAAGGAGTCAAAAGCCTTGTGAATATCGATTTTTAGGAGAGCAGCTGGAGGATGGGATTTTCTGCCAAACCCTTTAACAATCATGTCAAAGAAGGATGTTGTCTCCAATGGATCTTCCCGGGATGAAGGCTGACTGGTTGTCACTAACAAGGGAGCCAATGATAGTCTTGATCCGGTTCGCTAGGATCTTCGCTATGAACTTCTATAGGAGGTTGCATAAAGTTATCGGCCTGAAGTCATTCATAGTGTCAACACCCTCCTTTGGGATAAGTCAAAGGAAGTTATGGCTGATAGCCTTAATCTGACTGGGGTTGAAGAAGAAGCTCTTAACAACTTTTATGAGGTCCTCTTTTATGATATCCCAAGCAGATGTGAAGAAACCCATACTAAATCCATTAGGCCCCAGGGCTTTGCTAGCTTTGTGGGATGGGATGGCAGCAGTAATCTCATCATCAGAGGGAACAACCTAAAGTATAGGAGCAACATTATCAGGAATAAATTTTCTTATGAGCTTCTCAAAGATGGGCAAAAGGGGAGCAACTTCTAGGTTGAAAAGACTCTTAAAGTGATTGACGGTCGCCTCTTTTATCTCATCCACACTTGAGATATGAGATCCATTCGGATTGGATAACATAGTGATGGAGTTGAAATTATTTCTGGCCTTCAAGGATCGATGGAAATAAGAGGAGTTTGAGTCTCCTAATTCCAACCAATTGATCCTGGCCTTCTGCCTTAAAAAACTTTCTTCCTGGGCCAAAAGAGCTGAAAGGTTTGCTGATTCAGATTTCTCTTCCTCAGCAAAAGAAGTGTCCAAATGGTTCAATTGAAGATAAATCTGAATTGAAGCCAACCAATTCCTGCAATCAGTAACAAGTGAGGAGATGTTGCCAAAAGTGTTAGTATTCCAGAGCTTTAAGGCTTCCTTGACATTTCTGAGCTTCCTGGATAAGGCTACGAGGGGGGAAGAGAAAGCTTGAATAGGCTTAAGCCAAGCTTCCTTGACATGTTCTTCTTTGATAAACAAAAGCACATGTCCAAGGTCAATAATCTATGTTAATAGGTTAAACTCTCCCCAGGGATCAAGGTTTAAAATCTTGTTTCGTTTCAGTATCTCAGTGGGTTCATAACCACCGAAATACCGAAATTTCAGCTAGATTTTGGCCAAAATAAATTTTTTATTTTATTTTTATTTTTATTTTTTTCGGTTGGCTGTTTTGGTGGTCAAACGGTGGTATTTTGACCTGAAACTTGGGAGATAGCCTACTTTAAGTTTAATAAACATGCTAAGAACATAAAAATGTAAAAATATTAGAACATGATTTTGTTTTAGAGTTGTACCTTTGTTTGGCATTGACCGTCGAACTGTTCTGGAAATTGTACCTACTTCATTGCTAGAACAAGATGTAGTACGATAGTAAAACAAATAAATAATGCATTTAAGCCATGATCAAACATACATCAACATTAATTAGCTAATATTTAGAGTATTAGAGTAGTATACTATGCGACTCCCTAAACCACAAGTCCCAACCAAAGTCAAACACTGAGCATGTAACTTACATAACAATACAAGTGTACAATAGTAAGCATAATGACTATGTAGTATCTACTATCTACTGGAAAGAACTATGATGGCCTTGCTGGATTCGACAGTCAGTACGAAAGAAATGATGTGCAGTTTCCTCTGACTGTGCCACAAATGCATGCCACGTTATAGTCTGAGAGAATAATCGGACGTAGTCCTCCACAGCTGCTAAAAAGACTGAGTCATCTACATACTGAAGGTAACCTATCTGAGGATATGTATCACCACCATAATATGAAGAAGAAGAACCTGCCATTGAGTTACTGTCAACTGATGGATCCAGCAACGTGTACGGGTTGGCTAGGACCGGCTGGGTATGAGAATAAACTGTCCACAAAGCCATTACCATGTGACTGGGTCTGGGATCCATAGTTAGAACTACTAGTAGGATTGGATGAACCAGATGTATGCCCCATCCCAATGAATTGACCATAAGGTCCATGATAGTGCGACCAGGTGCTCCCTCCAGTAAATGATGGGACATGCTATTGCCCACTCCCTCTACTCTCACTGTTCGGATGACTCCCCTCCACTGAAGCTCATTCCACTAATAGAAGTAGATAGACTATCAATGTCCATACAATCTTGTTGCCCTTCACTGAATCAGCGGCGAGGCCCTTGACTGTAACCTGAACTCCTCCCTCCACCTGATGGATGTGCACCATGATGAGAATCTTGTGTGGTATACTTAAACGGACTCTCCCCAGGGAATCGCACTGGCTCCAGCTGTGGATCGGCCAGCTCATACTGCTCTCGAACTCCTTCAAATCTATCACCACCACCTCCCCCATCACCACTATCACTATCGCCACCATCATCACCCTCTTCATCACCTCTTCCGTCTCTGTCACTATCACCATCACCTTCACCATGTGTCTGTGTCTGAGTCTGGGTGTGAGTACGACCACCCGATGAAATGGACCAATCCTCTTCATCATCATCATCATCATTCCTACCAGGTGCAGGCTCGAATGGTCGAGGGGTCTATGAATATATCCTTCCATCTGACGCCATATAATCATCAATATCGACCGCCATCTCTCGCACTAGATATGGGTCCGGCCTACCTCCTGGCTGATCCATCAATGGCTCACCTTTATCCCTTACCTAATCCACTAGGGGATCCTTATCATCTGAGTCGATCTAGAAAATATCAGCCAGTTCGATCTTGGCCCCTATCATTATCCTGACCCATGCATATGTGCTGCATCCTTAGTCTCATATTATAATGTACATACACCAAGTCATTCAGACGTTGTGAACCCAATTGATTCCGCCTCTTCGAATGGATGAGTGAAAATGTGCTCCAATTTCTCTAACAACCAGATGCAGAACATGTTTGGGAGAGTACTTTGATGGCAATATTCCTTAATTCTGGAGACGAACCCCCATACAACACCCATCATTCAGCTGCATTATAAGTTACAACAAGTGTACAAGATTATTTATGTTCCAAAACACTTAACACTTGTATAAGTAACATACTAAAATTTGGATTTCATACCAAGATCAGTATTCGTACGACCCGCATATGCTGTGGGAGACCTGAAGCTACCTAATGCATCTTTGAATTCTTTCGTCTATAACAAATTTACAAATAGGACCCTAGTTAACAACCATTGTACTGAAATTTAGATTCATATAGTAAAATAGTAATAGTAGTACAAAACTAGCCTTAGTATTGGCTTTGGCTTATAGATCGGGGTTTGATTGTAACTTGGCAACCACCTGCTTCACTGCTTCTAGAAGATCCGGATCCAATGCAAGTCTCTTGTTGTAGTGATACCTAGGGTTTAAATAGTATGCTGAAATGTGACAAAACATATTATTGTGAATGTGAACATTAATGCATTTTTATATCACATAAAAGAATGTATTCAGCTTTGCTTACCAGCATTATGCACGGATGCGAAAGTTGGCGCTCCCAACGGTCTTCTATTATTTCCACAAATTTTCTACTCCCACGTGGGTTGGCAGCATAGACATTTTCCTTCATCATTGCAATAGAAGCCCGCAGGCTTGGCAAGGTGGGTTTGAAAGCAGAATCCACCAACTTCATTGCGCTAACAATTGGTGCTAAGATTTTAACCACTTTACCCAATTGTGTCCAAAACTCCTCTGATGAAATGGTTGCGTGTGCCTCCTTACCACCAGTTGATCCTGCTTCCTTCCAGCCAAACCACTTCTTAGATGCGAACATGGATCGAAGAATAACTTTCTTGGATTCAAAACTCTAGAGTGCAATATAGTTGGTAACAAATCTTGTGAGACCAGGCCTGACCAAGTCACCCCCGCACTTCTCCCTCAATAGGTTCAATGAAAACCCATGATTATAGACAAATGTGCTCGCTTGCCCAGCCCTTTCAACCACAGTTTGCACAATTTTAAGTTTCCCCATGTCCTTCAACATTAGGTCAATGCAGTGTGCTGCACAAGGAATCCAAAAGAGTTGGAATCTAGGGTTCATCATTTTAATTCCGGCCTTTTTGTAGTTACTTCCATTGTCAGTCACAATTTGAACAACATTTTGTATCCTAACTTCTTCCTCAACATCCTTCAAGAGCTTGTAAATATATTTTGCATCCTTTCTTTCCTTGGATGCATTAATAGACTTCAAGAAAATGGTTCTACCATCACAAAAAACCAAAAATTTGACGATGAACTTTCTCGTGGGCCCTGTCCAACCATCACACATTATGGTTACCCCATAGCTCTTCCACATAACATTTAACTCATCAATATATGCTTTCAAGTCAGCCTTCTCCTTAGGCAAATATACATTCATCGCCTCATATGCAGTTGGCCCCTTTATCCCTGGACCGGCCTCAGCCACAGCATCAAGCATCTGCTGGTAATAAGGACCTATGGTGGCGTTTGCTTTCATAACATCCACTTGGACACTGCCTCCCCAACATAAGCCTTCATGTCTCCCCACATCCCCTTTATCTTACGTTGCTTACTACCCTTTTTCCTGAAGGCAGGGGGATCCTGTTGTAGAACGGGGTTCACACGAGATGGAACCACTGGAGCTGGAGGTGGGGCTGCCCTTGTACTCTGTGATCTCCTAAAGGGCAAAGGGATCTGTGAAGTTCCACTACCTCTTGCTCTAGATGGCCCAGCCCCTCTATGTCTACGCCTTTCCATATCCTCATGAAGACTTGTTGGCTCAATGCTTGCACCTGCTGCCAATCTCTAGCCTCTTGCTCAGTTTCTATGTCATTAGGCACATACACCGGGTCATCGCTATCTTCATCACTATCATCATTATATCGATGCACGGGAGCATGTAGTGCCTCCTCAAACTCTATCCTCGTCTTTTCCTTTGCCGCTTTTCTCTTATTCCCCCCTTCATGTCTTCAGCTATGGCCTTAGCAATATGATTAGGCACTTCTTTGCATCTAGCCACATCTGAGGAATTTCCAACCAGATGTTGCTTAAGTCTTGTGGCCCCACCACTCATAAACCTCTTATGACAGTAGTTGCATTTTGTACGCCTCTTATCGCCATCAATTGGCTCTCCGTGTTTCCATACAATCGCTTCACTATCATGTCTCCCACCTCTCCCTCTTCTCCAGCCTTCCTCATCGCCTCCTCTAGCCATTTTATGTCACCTTGGTGTTGATGCATAGCAAAAGAAATTTCATTATTAACTTATAAGTATATGGTAGCTGTTTATATTTTATTCTTACATAAATTTATATTTTAATCAATTTTAGAAAATATTTTAATGACATAATACAACAAAATCAAAGATGTTATAACATAACAAGCATATAATACGCTTCAAAACACTCTAATATTAATCTCCTATTTTTCTTTTATTTTTAAAATCAAAACAGACAATTTTTCCTATTTTTAAAATTATTTTTCAGTTATTAATCTATTTTCATATTTTTCAAAAATTAAAATAAATGAACACCTGCTGAAAAAATATTTCACTCCGATGGAGTCGTAGAACAGCCATTGGTGACTAACATATATATAGTTGACAACCATCAAAGTAATATTTAGCATAAAAAGTAACAATTTATGTTAATGGAAAATGAATTTTTAAAGCAGAAAAATAAAAAAAATATTTATGTACAAAAAACAAAATTTCGACTCCTTGTGGTCATAGATTGGCCTCTAATGTCTAACATATAAAAAATCTTTAATCATGCAACAAATATTTATGTACTATTTAAAAAAAAAAAATGGTTTTAGAGAAAGAACTTTACCTTCCTTAGGCTTTGAATGTATAGATCTTCTTGTAGGAGTCCAATGGAAGTCAAAGAGTGTGATAATGTGGCTAATTAGAGGAAGGAAGGAGTGTTTTCCCTTCAAAATAGCTTCCTTGAACCGAAATCACCGAAATTGCCGTCTGGTCGAGATGGAGTATTTATAACAAGGGAATTGTACCGTTTCGGCCAGATACCGAAATGGTACCGAAATTTCGGTCGAAATACCGAAGTTTTTTTCGACCGCAACTTTGCATACATCTTATTTCGTATGTAGTTTTGTTTCGGTAAAAAGAAAAACCACCGAAATTCTGAAATTTCACCGAGATATTGACGAGATTTCGAACTATGCCAGGGATGACCTTACAATCCTTACACATCCATCGGTTTGACCTTCTAGTGAGGAAAAAGTCTATTTGACTGGAATGCTGTCCACTTTAGTATGTAATTAAGTGTTCTCTTTTAGCGAAAAGAGTGTTAGCAATGGATAGATCATAGGCGGTTGCGAAGTCCAAAATTGAGGTTCCCTCCTCATTTCTTTCCCCAACTCCATAACCTCTGTGCACTTCAACATAACCTCTCATATCCTTACCAATGTATCCGTTCAGATCTCCTCCCATAATAATCTTTTCATGCAGTCTAAAGCTATGCATCAATTCATCCATGTGTTACCAAAATTGTAGCTTGTAGCTCTCATCCAATCCCGCTTGGAGAGCATAAACGCTAATAATGTTGACCACCTCTTTATCTAACACCAGCTTTAAGGATTGGATCCTATCTCCCACTCTTTTAACATTTATCACATCGTTCTTCAAGTCTTTATCCACCACTATACCAAATCCATCTCTACCACTTTGGTCTCCCGAATACCAAAGTTTAAAGTCGTCTAACATCTTAGCTTTCATCCCTTTCCATTTAGTCTCTTGGATACATGCAATGTTAATCCTTCTCTTCCTCATGACATCTATCAACTCTAAACTCTTGCCCGTCAGCGAACCAATGTTCCAGGGTAGCACATTGAATCCTCTTTCTATGGCCAACATTCATAACACGCTCTTGTACATGTTGCAAGGTAGGTGATGCCGTGTGTCATTTATGTGGGATACCCTGACAACTGGAACAAAAGACATAAGACATAGAAAGAGGTAAAATATGATAAAAAAATACGGGGATCCATGCAAAGGGTGGATTGGCTGGATATAATACGGTGCCGGCTGCCTACTTGATACACCAAAGTATTAATAAGAAAGAAGATAGGAAGAAATAGGTAAGGAATGAAATCTAGCCCAATAAACAAGAGTTCTCAGTATATAAAAGGAAAGCACATGACAATCAACCGGTGTACAGTTGATGAAATAGTAGGATTCTTCCACAACACATATATCAAACCAACTCTACTAGTATTGTAAGCTAGGCAATAAATCTCGATAACCTTTTTTTTTGACGAATAAATCTCGTTATCAATTATATGTAAAGAGAAGCACAAGATTAACACCAAAAGAGCTAGTACTCAAGGGAAGCGGGTATCACACAAGGCCACACAATATGCAAACACAATAGATGTTAACCAGCCACAAGAAGTCAAACCAAGTAAGGTGATGCAACAGGTTTACACACAATAGACAGATGTGCATGTACCAAAGCCGACAAAAGACGACTACTAGTGAACTGAAAGTCTTTATATAAACCTACAATGTCAACAGAAAAAGGAGAGAGTGGGGTATCTCTTACGACTCAAGTAACTCAGTGCCCGTGAACCTGTCGGCCAGGTAAAAGCTCCATTGAAAGTCTAACGTGTAGTAAGATGCACCCAGTGTAGTATCTCAGCAGCGTCGAAGCGGTTGGGGCGCTGCACTAACCAAGGAGGTTCGAGGCTTGATAATGTGTATGGTGGCCGGATTAGTCTCACTGAAACAGGAGTGATTGAGTGGATGTGGAGGGGGGTCGATTGTAGAGTAAATAAAGTCGTGTGGAAGGGGGTTGGTTATTGTGTATAGATAGTGATGTGGAAGGGGCTACAGGCAGTGAAGAGGTTAAGGTGTGCCAAGAGTCAAGCACGTTGAAGGGTCGATCATGGTTTTTCACTTCACAGAAAAAGTAGTGGAAGCTGGGGAAGGAGGAGGCGTGAAAATCAATTGTTTGTTTTTTAGCAAGGATAGAGGGAATTGAAGGGGAGGGGTGGATGCTTACACTAGGGGATAAATTGGTTGCAAGAGCAGGGAGGAGGTAATGGGTTGATGTGGTTTTCCACTTTATGGTGCTAGGAGAGGAAATCGAGGAAGAAAGGGCGTGAAAAGCGCTGGGTTAATTTTTTTTTTGTTATTTTATTTTTCCTTCTCTCCGTAAGGATATAGGAAAATCGTAGGAGAGGAATGAGATGTTCTCGGTGGAATACAATAGAGGCAAACTTAGTTGCAAAAATCAGGGAGGAAAAATTGGGTTGATTTGGTTTTTCACTTCACAACAAAGGCGAGAGAATCGGGGATGGGTGAGGCATGAGAACGGTGATGGTAGAGGAGAAAGAAGGTGAAGTAAAAAGGGGGGAAAGAAGAATAACAGAAAAGGGAGTAGTGACAGGGAGGGAGCGAGGGCGAGAGAGAGAGAGGAGCGGGGGATATGGGTCGAGAGAGAAAGAGAGATAGAGAGAGAGGGGGAGGAATAGAGAGGGAGAAAAAAAGAGGGAGAAGAGAAGAGCAGCGTCAGGGATACCTACCTAGTTAGAGAAAGCCCTAGGTCGCCACTGCCAGAGATAGGGAAGGGATGGTGTGTCGGAGTGATTCAGCGATAAGTAGCCATTGAGAGGTTAAAAGACTTTAGAGGGCTAAGTAAATGTTCAATATGAATATTCACCATTTGGTCCATTTTAACGTAGTCAGTCTACTTCTATGAACCAACACAATGCGGTACGAGATGATGACTTGTATAAAGAAGGTTGCTAAAGAAGTTTTAGGGGAAGCAAAGGGTATTCGTCATGCCCCAAGGGAGACTTGGTAGTGGGATGATTAGGTCCAGACAGTGATTAAGACTAAGAAAGCTAGTTTTAACCTGTGCGATGGAGGGCCAGTAGGAGTAGGGAAGAAATCCTTGAGATGGGTCTCAGAGTTGTAGGGGAGAGGGAGGAAACTCACAAAGAAAGGGAGGGGGGAAGGAGAATCACACACGCAACCCTTAGGCTCTCAAACATTCAAACTCAATTTATCATTTTAATCTCTGTCTTTCTCAATCGGTTACAAGCATTCAAATAGGAAAATAAGACTATAACATGGAAACAAATCCTAAAATCAAACTAACTCAAGAAAGAAAGGAAATCTAAAACCAACTCCAATTATGTCCTGTGTATGCAACTCCCAAAAATAAATAGAATAAAATAAACTAAAGATATTATTCTCCTAAATAAAATGACTACTTAAATTCCTACTAGACCAAAAACTTAAATATAGATGCGGTTCATCTCTGTTTGGATACCTAGATGGGTGTGGATCGCTCTATGGGTGCGTTTCCCCCGGTGTTGAGAAAAAATTGTCCACGAGTTTTGTACAAAGGGAAAATCAACACCAATCATCAACATCCATCCTTGCTTGTATGAAGTCACCATCAAGACCATGATCGAATGCTATGAAATCCACGACGCGAAGTTAATTGGTGAAGTAGTGACTCGAGAAAATAAAATCGATCGGTTCACTGAAGAGTTCAACCGATTTAAAATTTTCCACAAGTTAATCTTCAATTTCCAACGATGCCATCTCATCTTCCACCATTGGTGACTCATCTTCTAGCTCATATACCTGTTGCTTAATGTCTGAGATCATGTAGTTGAAGGTAGAGTGTGCTTGGGCTTTGAAGTCCGTGTAGTGTCGTTGAATTTCCTTGAGCTTCTCTCGCATCAATTTCATTTGTTAACGGATATCCAATAAAAGGTTGAGATCCATCGGCTAGGTTTGCTATTCCGAATCACTATGGACCCACTATGGAAGGAGAACACTTAAAAGCAAAGGGTGAATGGAAAAAAGAAATTAAATGGAAGATTGGAACAATGGCAGAATGGTAAATATATGAAAGTCCTTTAGTGAGTGGCATAATTATAAATAATTGAAGTTCAATGTAACTCAAATATACCACGTGTGGGAAGGGGTAGACTTGTAAAGAGACAAAGGTAGGATAATTAAGAATAAGACTGGAAGATAGGGGTAAAATTGGAAACAATGAGAAAATTAAATAAAAGGATAAAGAAAGAAATCAGGGATGGGGTTTTCAGATATCGACATGGAGAAGCCTTTTCTTCTGCTGGAAATTGAGAGTGACGGTGGTGGTGGTCGAATGCAGCAAGGGGAGCTGCAATTCAAGACAAAGAAGGGGTGGAGAACCAGCGGAGTTCTAGGAAGGTTGAAGAGAAACTTCAAGAGGTACGACGGAAGGTGTCGATGAGCTGGGAGAACTTCGAACCAGAAACCAGGTATGGTTGTGTCGCTCCCTACTTACTTTTGTTTTCTATTTCGTTCTCTCTTCTTGTCTTGTTGCTTCTTCCTTTTTTTTTTTTTTTTTTTTTTTCTTTTTTTGGTCTGTTGGCAATACCCTAGGGCAAGCGGGGAGTCGTTCGAAGGGGTTAGGAAAAAAGACGATGGTGGGGGTTGGGACTAGGATTTGAAAGAAGGGGTTGAGGTACTGGTTCGGCTTCTCTATTTGGGCAACAGAGAACTTTATTTTTTTTTTCATTGGCGGAAACCTTGGACAAGGGGAAGGTTTTAATCAGGGGTCACAAGGGTGGAATGGATAAGTGGGGGTTTTGCTTACAGAGGCACGGGTGGGGTTGGGTTTCAATAGATTTTTTTTTGGTTGTTCTCAATCACAGTAGAAACCATAACAGAGAATGGGAAGGGAAGGAGAGAGATGGAGGGGAAGGAATTGGGATCCTTCGGCTCTGATACCAAGATGATGGAGGGCCGGTAGGAGTAGGGAAAAAATCCTTGAGATGGGTCTCAGACTTGTATGGGAGGGAGGAATCACACACAGCCCTCGGGCTCTCAAACATTCAAACCCAATTCATCATTTTAATCTTTGTCTTTCTTAATCGGTTTCAACCATATAAATAGGAAAATAAAAGACTATAACATGGAAACAAATCCTAAAAGCAAACTAACTCAAGAAAGAAAGGAAATCTAAAACCAACTCTAACTATGTCCTATATATGCAACTTCCCAAAAATAAACAGAATAAAATAAACTAAAGATATTTTTCTCCTAAATAAATTAACTACTTAAATTCCTACTGGATCAAAAACTCAAATATAGATCCGTGTCAAAACGGTCTCTTGACATTCTTGGGGTAAGGCTGCATAGTTCTCCCCTTGGACCTCGCACATGCGGGCGACTTGTGCACTGGGTTGAAAAACGAAAGCTAGTTTTAAGCCGTGTGATATCTACATCACCATGTCAAAAGTCTCTCGACATTCTTGGGGTAAGGCTGCATAGTTCTCCCCCTGGACCTCGCACATGCGGGGGACTTGTGCACTGGGTTGAAAAACGAAAGCTAGTTTTAAGCCGTGTGATAGCTACATCACCATGTCAAAAGTCTCTCGACATTCTTGGGGTAAGGCTGCATAGTTCTCCCCCTGGACCTCGCACATCAGTATCGAGGTTGAACCGGGTTGATCTTTTTGGAAATCTTGACCAAGATGAGCCGGGTCAAATTGGGTTTTTGGTTCAGTAGGATATTTTAGGATTTTTTTTTTTATTTGAGAAAAATTAAGCTATTTTATTCGGGTAGATATGTAATTTATTATTTTGGGTAGTTGTTAAACAAGTAGGGAGTTACCAATTTGAGCTTTTTTTTGTTTCTAAATTCATCAATTAGAACTTAGGAAGTAATTAGGAGTTGCTATTTCAGTTTTAGATTTTAATTAGGAAGTTTTATTTTGATGAATAGGCTTGTAACCCCATTCAATGGGTTATGTTTTGAAGAATGAATTGAATGAATGGTAATGGTGCCAGGTAGGTGCTTAATCCTGGTCATGTGACCATCTTCTTCCCCCCCCCTTTTGCGATTCTCTCTCTCCCTCCTTCTTAAACTTCTTTTCTCTTCTTCCTATTTCTCTTTCGTGCTCTGTTCCTGAGTGACCTAACAGCCCCCATGTAATCGATCGATCTCCTTGGGAAGAAGTGGTTCCTCCTGAGATTTGGGGCGAAGGAATCCCATCCCTGGGCGACCCAAATCCCTAGGTATTCAGTTCCTAAATTCTTTTTCTGGTTTGAGAGATAGATACCTGCAAGTAGAACTAAATCTGCTGCTTCCACCAGTAAGATTTCAGCAGCATTATTTCATGTACAATTGATTGTTGGGTCTGGGTACTCCTTGATTTCAGTAGGGTTTTGAATCATGAAATCAGCCCCAATATTTTGGTTCGACTATCGTTTACTCTAATATATGTGATTCAACAATGTAAGATGCCTAACTTATGAAATGGTTTATGAAGTCTTTTCATTTTTAATGCTTATTTAAGTTGTTTTACTTTAATTGTATGTGTTCTAGTAGTACTAAAGATTGTGTAGAATAGCCTAGGGTAGAGATTGGGATGAGCCTATGGTGCAATGGTTTTTTTTTTTTTTGGATAGGAATAAATATTCTTACCAGAGGAGTAAGAATTATACGGGGGGGGGGAACACCTTAGGAGAAACCTTGGCAAAATAGAAGGGGATACAAAACCCAAGGGGCGGGAGAGAGATCTATACAACCTAGCTGCTAAGGCAAAACTTGGGGGGGGGGATAGAATGGAAGAGGAAGACCCTAGGAGACAACAATAATCCTATTCCTTGGGGAATCTCTAACCAGTCTACAATGCGAAGAGGCAAGTTTGGAGCGGATGTCAAAAGAGATGGCTTTCCAAATCATATTGAATGTATAAAACCTGGGTGTCAATTTGGCGAAGATTTCGCTCCATCCAAAAGTGGTTAACAGAGGCACAAAAGGCAAGTCTTGCAGTAGTGTCGCATATAGAAGATCAGGCAAAGGTCATATCCATTCAAATCCATTCTTTGCTTGGGGGGAGGGGGCTCCTTCTGGTAGGCCAATAGTTGCCAAAAACTTTCTTCTATATGGTGGAGGAGAAAGGGTAGGAGAAGAAAAAGTGATCGACATCCTCATTGGCATTTAAAAGGCATTGGGAAGATGGCACATGACTGTGGCGCAGTGGTTTAGTTGCTCTATTGCGACATATTGGTCACAAGTTCGAAACTTGGAAACCTTCTCTTCTGCAAAGCAGGGGTAAGGTTGAGTACATTTTCCCCTTTGAGACCTTGCAACAGTGGGAGCCTTGTGCGTGCGATCTTCGAACCTAGGGTAGAGATTGTATACATCGTAGACTACCAACCTACGGTCCGAAGTCAAAGTACCATTTTGGGTTTGATTTTTTAAAATGTAATGTTTCCATCGTGTTTAAAAGGCCTACAATAGTTTGGATTACAAGTTTCAGGACCTAACTTGGCCATATGGCCACCGAAATCCTTCTTGAATTTTCCTGTAAAAAAATACTAGATTTCGCTGAGATCTTTGCAAATCTCGGTTTTGAGCCTGGGCGAAACCAAGACCTCAAACCTTGGCCTTATTGCAGCTGCTAGAGCCCCACTGTATCGAAGGGAAGTGTGTTCTCTCCTGCTTAGTTTAAGTCTCCTGAGTTAAAGAAGGTTTTAAAAAGGTGGATTTTCTAATTTTATAAGTAAACAAACTAATTTTTAGAATTTATGTATAACTCCCTCTTAATAATTATATCTTAGAACATTACAAACACATATTTTACATCTACCATCCCCCTTTTTTTAGTATGTGCATGCCTAGGCGGCTGGTCACCGCCCTGGGTTGCCTTGTCACCGTGACAACTTTGCTTTGAAAGGAGTATGATTGTCATCCTTACTCTAGTTGTTGCATAGTTGTATTCATAAAGCAGTAGAGATATATGTCAAACTCTATAAGATGTGAGGACCAATTCTTTGTTCTCTATCTAGCTTGTCATGCCATTCAAAGATGTAGCTATAAGAATCCCTAGAACCATTCATACGTCTCTCTGATACTTTGCTACTACTCCAAATCTTTATGTGCCCAGTTATGGATGGGTCATAGTATTGGGTATGGAATAGATTTTTGTTATGAGCCCATCTACATCATCTCCTTTCTCATCATTGTTGCTTAAAAGTTATTCGCAGTGTAGCTTCCTTTCGAAGGGTAGGGGGTTGGGGGGGTAATGCAGGAGTAGATTACAAGTTACTAATTCCGCAGTTTATAACCCCAAACAATACAAATAGGAGTAAGAAACAAAGAAATAATACCATCAAATAAATCCCCAAGGATACAATACCAATATAGGAGCAAAATCAACCCAAAACCTAACACGATAGGAGAGAGAAAGACCTGTATAGAGCTGGAGAGAGAGAGAGAGAGAGGTGCGGCCAAGGCTATATGAGTCCAATTGAGTTGCACTCTTGGGCGTAGATAGTCCCTAGGGAGGGTACAAAAACCCCCAAAGTTGAGAGGATTCTGACGGCTGGTTGTGAAGTTACAAGCTTTCTTGATTTCCTGACCTAGGAGAGAAAACTGAGAAGAACCTTCAAGAACAGCAGCTGAATGCTTCCAACAGTGACTAGGTAAGGATCGTGGGACCCTTATGAGGCCTAGAATACCCTGATTGAAGACCTGGCTGAATAGAGTACAGAAGAGAGAAAGAGAGGAGATCGATCTCTCTCCTATTCCGACTAGGATTGCTGATCGGTTCTGATTTCTGGAGACTTTTATCAAAATCTGAACTATACCTCTTGAATGTTACAGAAAATAAAATAAAAAAGAAGAATAAAACAGATGGGGGGCTGAGAAGGGTGAAAGAGAATAAAGGAAGTGGCTATCTCAGTCTGGGCTTCTCACCCACAGCTATCTCAGCTGCTGTAAGCATTTAGTTGCAAACTTTCTTTCATAAATGCAAACTTTCTTTTATTCAAATCTGTCCAATAATGGGACATATGCTTCTCTATTTATAGAGGGGAAGTTTACAATCATACTAATACTAGGAGCTAGTTTCCTAATAGGACTAGACACTCCTACTACAACTAGGAGCTAGTTTCCCAATAGGGCTAGACACTCCTACTACAACTAGGAATTCAAAATAGGACTAGGACTTGATTTTATGACAACAACATGGAGTAGGACTAACTAACTAATAGTCCATATAGGACTTTACAACCAACTAATGGCCTAATGGGCCTTTATTGAATTAAATAACAATTAATTAAACTAATGAATAAAATCCCGTTTTCTTACCTTCTACCCATATTTTAGGCCTGTTAAAGTGACCCATTTCAAAGAAAACCCATGGGATCAAAGGCCCAACATATACATAACACAACCCAAGGCTTATTTGCAATAAAATAAGTCTAAGTGACTTATCTACATCAGAGGGGGGGGGGGAGGGGGAGGGGAGGGGGAGGGGGGGGGGGGAGGAAATTCCAACCTCAATGAATTATCTCTGCTGGCAATATCAAGTCTCAAAGCAAACCAAGTTCTAGGCAGGTCTGTACTATTTGGAGTGACTTTGATTGCTCAAGACAGATTGCATTTCCAGGAGTTTAATTATTCATAGTTCACTGTACTTACTCTCTTCTTTGCTGCAGTTCCTTTACTCTGTAGTTTACCATCGACTTCTTTCTCTTTTTTCCTTTCCAATCATGCATCAGCCAATGATGCAATTATCCACATTCATTCTTGAAAAATTTGCTAGTAATAATAGCCAGATCTATGATGAACATGTGAGACTCAGTGAATCTCTCTCTCTCTCTCTCCCACCTTTATTTATGGAACAAGTGTTTACTTGATTGTGTGATGCATTTATTTATTTTCACCTCTATAGGAATTAGAAACATTATTATGATTCTTAAAGGAAAAAACCTGTATATAGTTGCAGTAGGAAAACAAAAGTATCCATTGTATTTGACAATCTTTATAGATTTCAAATGCACACTTGTACCGATTTGTAGAAGATTCACCCAGGAAGAAACAATGATGGATAGGTTGTTTTCCGGTCTGACTGGAAATTTTCATTGTACATCCAGCAGTTTCACTGCCCAATGTGTAAAGAATATTTTAGGGAGTGAGTTGTACTCTTCATTATTTGATGACTGATGGCTTCCACATGCAATTCTACTTAAGTATTGCATGTGGTGGTGGATTAGTTATGGCATTAACTTTTGACTGTCCTTGCGTTAATATTGAACAATGGATGCTGTCCATGCAACATAGGGTGTGCATCTAGTCAAATTAGTTTAATAAAACATAATCTCATTTACTGTAATCATGGTACTTCTTTCAACTTCAAACTGTATGGTTCTACCAACCTAAGTAATAATCTTAGTTTCTCTATTAGAATTTCTATTTGTAGCTACTATCCTATGAATCTGTAACTGCCTCGGATAGAAAGATTTCCCTAGTCTGAAAGCTGGATATTCATTGGTTAACTGAACTGAAAACTTTAATCCTTGCCTGTGAAATTTTATGTAGGAATAAGCAGTTTGCAGAGGTTGTGAATCCTGGATTTTGGAACTGGACATTTACTTTAAAGGATATTGATGGTAATGTACAGGCTCAGATCGATCGTGACTGGAGGGGTTTTGGCTTTGAGGTTGTCACTTTTCTTTTATGTATAGTCATAGCATGCAGAGAAAATTATTCTTGAAAATAACAGTTAGTTAACAAGTTTTCCAGTGCAACATTTGATAAGTTGGGTTCTTATTTTTTGGTTGTGTGGCCACTTAGTTAAATTTAGCAATTTGTAGACTTACCCTATTGATTTTTCCATTCCTATGCAGTTGAAACATTTTATAAGTTGGAGTTACGCTATTTTCTTGGTGATTTATTGCACTGTGATAGTGAGATGCATTCATTTTCATTGGATCCTGTGGCACTTAATGAAATTGATCAATTTGTAGACTTACTCTAATGATTTTTCCATTCCTATACAGTTGCAACATTTGATAAGTTGGGCCCTTTATTTTAATGGATATCCTTGTAATGCTGATTTATAATTTAATGGATATCCTTGCAATGCTAACTGATTTATAAGCCCATTGTTGGGGTTTTGAATTGGCAGACAAGATTAAGAAAACTTAATATTAACTTAACGGAGTCCCTTAAGATTAGATATATGGGTCCAAGGTTCAAAATATTGGGTTTCGACCCTTGGGGAGACCGAAATTTCAGTGGAAATCTGGGAAATTTCGAGGTGACCAGGGAAATTTTCCCGCATTGGTGGAAACTTTGGTTTCGATCCCCAAAATTTGTTTTTTCTTGCCTATTTTTATGTACGTCCTATTTTAGACATTTCTAACCCATTCACATAATTAGTTTCATCGAAAAAGCACCTAAAGTCATACTTATGGTGTTGACCAAAGTTTGCTAATGTACGTTGAGTCGTTGACTGAAACTATACTATATAAGTACATATATAAGTTACTAACTAAAAATGTGAAATACATTATTAAAAGTTTAAAACAAACAAAACACAATGTAAAGGCTTTAGCGGAAAAAAAATAAACATAATGTAAAGGATCCAAAATGAATAATAATATCATATAATTGTGAGTTATCTCTAAAGTTTCAAGTCTTGTCTCAAGTCTCAACAGTCAATAGTCAACACTCAACAGTTAATTCCAAGTAGAGAGTCTAGGCGGTTCCAGTCCATGAGTTGCGTACCATTGTAGATGTTGTAGCCGCTCCTCTGAATGCACCACATATGAGTCCTATGACATGTTTTAGGCCCAATTGTTTTGGTAGTCTGAAATTGCTTATTTATAAGATGCATCATCAACATCAGCTAGTATCCTATCAAAGGGAATGGCTCAATCACGGTTATAGGATGTGGCATACAAGGTTGGGATGGATACCCAAAGATACTGTCAACAAAAGATGACCTACCAGCTGAACTACCCTCTTGTCCAAATGAAGTAGAAGATCCAACATACTATTCATACCCACCACCATAGCCAAATGAACCGGCTCTCGAAGAATGGCACAAAACAGGGACTTGCACCGTTGCACAATTTGTAAGTGCTTCGGTCACAAAACAGGGACCTGCACCGTTGCCTCCCAGGATGTCCTTGTTACAGCCTCTGTTCATGAACCCTCGAGTGGTCGCACTCTTACTGATGATCAAACCCACTCTAGGAATATTGATCTCAGCTCTGACCGACCCCAACAATCACCTTCTCGGTGAAGATATCTAAGAAAATGAAGCAGAAAAGGCCTCAAAAGTCCCTGCCATGGACCTCGGTCCCTGGTTTTGGCCCCCTCCTGATGGAACCTCTGCTCCCATTACCCGTTGGTCCAACAGCATTGTCTTTGCCCATCGGTCCTGACCCTTTCTTGGTCTTGGATATGTCAGATTCTAATGGAACTGCACACCAACCTCTTGATCCCTTGACTAATAATCCTAGGCACAATCTCCCTCTTCTTCCTCTCCTTACTTCTGCCACCAATACCCTAAAACATAACCCTTTACCCTATTCTAGACAACCTTCTTATGGTTTTGAGACTTATCAGTCCATCCTTGAAGCGGTCCACTCCTCATTAGAGAATCCATCCCTTGCCTCCAAATCAAACCGGTCCATCCCTGAACCCCCTTTTATCCCTCTGAACCAATTTTTACCGGTTCACCTGCTCAACAGATTCTCTAAATTCCTGACGGATCACCCCTTATACCCTAGTAACCTCTTCAACCCGACCCACCCTTTCAACTAATCCAACCCACCCATCTCCTCAACCGACCCCTTCTACCCATCCTACCCACCAACCTATCCCTCTGGTCGACCCACCCACGTGTTCCCTTATCCTTGACCCATTGCAGGTCATGCCCGACCCGACTAACCTATCCTCTTCGCCCGACTATGTTTTCCTTTGTCTGAATCTCTGGCCAACCCCCTCCACTGACGTCGACGATCAACAATGCTTTCGTCAGTCCCTTTGGGCTTCCATCTTGCCGTTAGTCTTAGTTCCTGCCACGACTTCATCGATATACTAGATTGCTCACCTCCCTGCCTCGGACGTCTCTCCGCTAGCCTCGGAAGGGCTTACCTCTGCCTACAACATCCCTTGCACCATCGAATGCCTCTCGCCTCTAGCCTTGGAAGGCCACATTTTCACCTCTTCTCGGATGCACTTAGAAACTGATTTTCATTCGAATTGCAGCCCTGGAGCCAACTCCAGCTTCACCACTGTCCCGACCTTGGTTTCTCCGACGACTTTCGAAGCCCATAGTATCATTCCGGGGACTTGCCCTGCTCCCTAGGGTTCACTCGCCTCTTCCCTGCCACGACATCATATCTGGTGGCCTCTGGAGTCCTCTGTCTCCAAGCATCTTTGCTATCCTATTGCTCTGGGCCATATTGTCTCTGTTGCTCTGCCCAGAGCACCGTTGAAGGCCCCAACATAGCTTCCCTTAGTCTGGACTCTCCTCGGCAACCACTGCAACCAACTCCCCTGGGGTCTACTGCCACTATCAGCTCTGATGGCTCCCTAGACATGTGCAACTCTCTGCAAAACCAACCTATAGACAACCCTTCGGCTGCCTCTCCACAATTTATACCTCCTCCTCCTTTGTTGAACCCCACCACTACCACCTCACCAACCATCATCAACCCTTCGTCCACCAAAACCAACCAAAAGAAAACAAGCAAAAAACTTCCACCCAAACCAGATCCTCTTCCCCCAACTGCCTCCCCTATCATTGGCTATAGTCGTAGGCCTCCCCCCGGGCCCCCCATTCCCAAGACCCCCCCGTTGCTCCACCAAACGTTCGATGCCCCCACCCTTGGTTCGTCCTGATTCCTTGGACCGTATGGAATGTCCAAGGTCTAAATTCCTTAGCCAAACAAGTGGATATTAGATCTCTCATTCGCTCTTCCAAATCCAACATCTGTTGCCTTTTGGAAACTCGTGTTTTGGAAGCCAATGCCTCCCGGATCGCATCCTCAATTGCTCCCTCTCGGTCCTTTGTTTCCAATTATCTCCACAGCCCTAATGGGAGGATTTGGATCCTTTGGGATCCCTCCTTTCTGTCCATCTCCACTCTCTCCTCCACTGCCCAAGCCATTCACTTGTCTATCTCTCATAACTCTGGCCCCTTTATTTGCTTTCTCTCAATCATCTATGCTTTTAACCAGGCCCCCCTTAGGCTTCCCCTCTGGGCTGACCTACTTTCTTTTGCCCCCATATCTGGATCTAGTCCCTGGGGCATTGTTGGAGACTTTAATGTCACCCGTTATAGCCATGAAAAACATGGAGGAAACCCCATCGATTCCTCGTCTGTTGACTCTTCCAATGATTGCATTGAAGATTTAAATCTCACTGATCTCTGTTGGTCAGGTGCCAAATTTACTTGACATAATCGGAGATCAGGAAATTTCAGGGTTGCATGAAACTTGACCGAGCCCTTGTTAATGAAGCCTGGCTTAAATCTTTCCCATCCTCTTATGCTACCTTTGATCTTCTTGGTATCTCTGATCATAGCCCCATCTCTATCCATGTTCTTCCATATCGCTACTTTGGCCCTAAGCCTTTCAAGTTCTTTGATATGTGGGTCTCCCATCTGGACTTCTTCCCTCTTATCCAAGATTCTTGGAATATGTCCACCCCTCGCTCTCTTTCCCCCTTCTTGACTTTTACCAAAAAGCTCAAGAATGTGAAAGCTTCCTTTAAGCTTTGGAATTCTGCAACTTTCGGGAACATCTCTCGGGTTGCTTCCTGCCGAGACACTCTTCGCTCCATCTAAGCTAGACTCCAGCAGGATCTCGTTAATGCTGCCCTGGCTAAGGAGGAAAATGTTGTTGCCTTTGAGTTATCTCTAGCTCTGGGCCAGGAGGAATCTTTCCTCTGCTAAAAAGCCAACATCAAATGGCTTGAACTGGGAGAATCCAGTTCTGCTTACTTTCGTCGTCCCCTCAAATCTAGGAACAAAGTCAATGCCATCCCTAAGCTTATCTCCTCTGGGGTTGAGCTCCTCTCCCCCGATCTCATCAAGGATGAAGCAGCCTCTCATTTTTCAGAGACTATAGTCCTTCCCCCCCCCCCCCCCCCCCCCCCCCCCCCATTCCCCCTAATCTCATCAATAAATTTGTCCCCACTGAGCTCTTCCCGCTCCTCCAATCCATCTCTAATGATGAGGAAATCCCCCCCCCCCCCCCATTCCCCCTAATCTCATCAATAAATTTGTCCCCACTGAGCTCTTCCCGCTCCTCCAATCCATCTCTAATGATGAGGAAATCCTTGTGGCCATTCTTTCCCACAAGGCTAATAAGCCCCTGGCCTGGATGGCTTTAGCATGGGGTTCTTCTCCTCTTGCTGGAATATCATTTGAAACCACCTCATCCAAGCAGAGTGCAGTTTCTTTTTAAATCTTAATCATATTGGTGGGACCAATCACACTTTCCTTTGCCTAATCCCTAAAAAGGAAGGTGCAGATTGTGTGAGTGACTTCAGACCCATTTCCCTGTGTAACCTCCTCTACAAGTTCATTGCCAAAATCCTAACCAATAGGATTAAAAAAGTTGTTGACTCTCCTGTTAGTCCCAATCAATCCGTTTTCATTACGGGAAGGAGCATCTTTGACAACATCATCATATGTCATGAAATTGTCTGTGGTTTTGATTGCAAGTCTCACTCCCCTACTGCCCTCCTCAAGATCGACATTCATAAAGCTTTTGACACGATTAGTTGGGATTTCATCTCCAATGTGCTAACTTATGTCCTTCCCTCCCTCCTTCGTCCATTGGATTTGCACTTGCATTTCTAGCCCTCGTTTCTCTGTCCTTTTGAATGGTAGTCTAGCTGGATTCTTTCCCTCTGGTCGTGGTATCCGTTAGGGATGTCCCCTCTCCCCCCTCCTCTTCTCCTTATCCCTTGAAGTTCTTTCCCACTCCATTCAATCCGCAACGGACCTCCATCTCATTTCTCACATCCCCAAATGTAAATCCCTTCTCCTCTCCTATTTGGCATTTACAGATGACATCATGATCTTCTCCGGCATTTACAGATGACATCATGATCTTCTCCAAGGCAGACGCCCTCTCCATCTCCACTATAATGGATTCCCTCCATTCCTTTGAATCTCTATCGGGTCTTAGCATCAACCTCCTTAAATCCAACATGTTTCTCTCTGGTGTCCTGCTAGATGTCCAAAACATCCTCCTCGGCATCTCTAGTATCCCTCTAGGCTACCTTCCCGTTAAATACCTGGGCCTCCCCTTCATTTCCTTCAGGCTGTCTTCTCATCATTGTACCCCTTTGCTGGATCAGCTAAGAGGCTTCAACTTTGGAAAGGCAAGCTGCTTTCCTTCGCTGGTTGTCTCACTCTCATCAGATCGGTGCTTCAGTCCATGTACCTCTATTGGTCTGGCACCTTTATCCTTCCTGTCTCTATGATCAAGTCTCTCGAAGGTTTTCTGTATTCCTTCCTCTAGAAAGGTTCTAACACCTCCAAATTCCTTCGCCCTCTCAGTTGGAAGGTCTGCCTTCCCAACTCTGAGGGAGGGCTTGGAATCAGGAGAATCAAGGACGCCAATTCTGTCGGGGTCCTCAAGCTTATATGGAAAATTGTGTCCAAGTATAAAAACATCTGGGTTGATTGGATCCATATTGGGTTCCTCAAGCACAGCTTGCTCTGGACTGCCACTCACATTTCTGATGCCTCCTGGATCTAGCAAAGATCCTTGATCATAGACCTATTGCCCTTTCTGCCATCTCCTCCATTGGCAATGGTCTGTTCACTTCTCTTTGGAAAGACCCTTGGCACCCTACTGGCATCCTCTCCCACTTGATATCTCTCAGAACCATCTATTACTCTGGTCTTCCTTCCAACGCTCCTGTCTCCTCTATTCTTTCCCCAACGGGTTGGTCCCCCCTCTCTTTTTAGCCTCCTCTTCTTGATCTCTGGACCACCCTCCCCCCTCTCCCCCCTAGCCACAGAGGTAGAGGGGACAAATGCACGTAGCTCCCCTCCTCTTATGGGATCTTTTCCTCTGCCTCGGCTTGGTCTCACATCAGTACCTCCTCCCACGCGGTGCCTTGGCACAAGTTGGTTAGTTTTAAAGGCCATATTCCCTGTCAAAGTTTCAACCTTTGGCGTTGCCTTTCTAACTGCCTCCCCACCCAATCCTTCCTCATTCACTGGCTGATACCAGCCAACCTCTCCTGCTGTCTCTACCCTCCTTGTTTTTAAGTTTAGATTTACCTTTTTCTCCATATGATTTGTCACCGTGACCTTTGTTCTTGTATGGTATTCTTCCCTTCTTTTTGAGGAATTTGTTGAACTTCCTTGTGATGAGAGATATTTCTTTTTCCATGTCGAACTCTTCATGCTCATCATCATCACATTCCTCTTCTGTGGTTTGGGAACACTTCAATGCTATAGTCCTTTTATTTTCACGAGTTGGTTTATCAGCTTTCAATTCCACTTCATGAGTTTGTAAGGACCCCAACAGGTAAGCAAGGGATATCTTCGTTAGATCCTTTGCTTCTCCAATTGCTGTCTTCTTGGGTCTCCAAGCTGTTGTTAAGACTCTCAAATATTTTTTTTAACCTTTTCAGCATTAGTATAAGTCTTAAGCTTTTAAGACTACTCACAAATCAGTAAAACCAGTAAACATTTCAGTTATGGTTTCATTTTCTTTCATGAAAAATGACTCATAATCTGAAACAAGTTAATTACCTTTCTTTCTTTTACCTCTTCTGTACCTTCGTGAGTTACTAAAAGCATGTCCCAAATTTCCTTGGCAGTGTCACATACTATGACTCAGCTGAATTTTTTCTCATTCAGTGCACATTGGAGGAAGGTGATGGCACTGAAATTGTACTGGATGAAAGTTATATCATCGGCAGTCCACTGCGTCTCGTCCTTTGGTACTTTCTTTCTTTCAACTTTTGTGATGACATAGGGTCCATTCTCTATGGCTCTCCACACAAGAATGTTATGTCGACAAACAAAATTTTTAAACCTCCATTTTCAAAAGAAGAAATTTTCTCCATTGAAGTAAGGGGGTCTTGAGGCATTCATGCCTTTAGGTGGTCATTGGGATGTGGCCATGGTCTTTGACTCACTTAAGACAATTTTGTCTTATATATTGAGCTCTCGCTCTGATACTAATTGAAATAACCTAGGGGGTGAATAGGTTATACTAGTGGAAATTAAAATCTTTTCGAATAAATCAGATTCCCTAATGTGATTATGAATTAAAATAATACGAAATAAAATATCACAATCACACTACACCAAGATTTATAGTGGTTCAACTCAACCTGAGTCTAGTCCACTCCCTACAAGATCCCCTTGTAAGGCATTCCACTAATTCTCTCTTTCAGTACAGTAGGTAGGGAAGAAAACCTTTTACACAATCTCCTTTACAGGTAAAGAGACACCTTTACAATCTCCTTTACAGGTAGAGAAGCACCTTTACAATCTTATTAGGACAAGAGAATCATACACTAGCCTTAGTACAGTCTAGACAAGTGTAAAAGAGAAAAGTGGAATAGAGTTGAGTTACCTCGTGCGGTGCGTGCAATGAATGTGAAATGACAAAATTAAATAGCACCTTTTAGTAGTCTTCCGTTGGATGATGAATAATGATGAAGACTTCCACACAACTTGAGTTTTTGAAAAACCGTATTTGACTTCAATAGTTGAACTCAATATATAAAAACTGTTTCTCACTGAATATCTCTTTGATTTTGATTTCTAATGCTCACTTAATTGTTAATTAATAAAGCTATCAATGGGGTATTTATATGGGTGAAGAATGGGCTCAATTTGGGTAACAGAATCTCCAAATATGAAAGGAGTGTAAACTTAAACGGGCAAAAAATGCCTCATCCGGTAGTTACCGGTTGGATCCGGTAAGTACCGGATCATATTACTGTTACCCAATTCTATCCGTTAGGATTTAAAAAATATAGCCGTTAGGTTCAGAATATAACCGTTGGGGGTGTTTAGAGGGAATCCGATAGTTTCCGATTCAATCTGGTAGTTACCGAATGGCCTTTGTCAGCCATCTCTGAGATGTCTTTTACATCCATAACCGATCCGGCTAACCGGAAGAACTTCCGGAACAATCCGGTAGTTATCGGATGGCCTCTGTTGGTCTGTTCTAAGAAATTTTAATTCACGGAGCCTATCCAGTAGTTACCGGTTCAATCCGATAAGTACCAGATGGCCTTTGTTTTGTGTTTTTACTTATTAGCAATTATGATCATGAGACCAACACTTAGGTTGCATCTAGGGTCTTTCTAATACATACATGCATGAGTGTGGTGCGTGTTTGTGTGTGCTATTATAACCTAATCTAGAGATCTTTAAGAAAGTCTTTAAGTCTTCGATCACATGCTTATTTCCATATCTTCTTGACTTCTCCGTGCAACGCGGTCTTGAGCTTTAATACACTTCTAAATTCTTCTACCACTCCATATTCTTGAGCTAAAGGTCAAGTAGCCTTATGTCTTGATCCTTCACATCACACTTGGTATAAAACATTAGTTGCATACAGACTTGTTTATTATCATCAAAACCAATCTGGAGAGTGGTATTCCCAATAGAATCCTTTTTATAATAACACATCCACTTGCCGTTTCAGCTCGGCATGTTCAGTAGGATTAAGTTTGTAGACGGGAAGGTTGGGTAAAATCGAACCGGGTACCAAGTCAATGGCATGCTGTATATCATGCATGGGGGGTAGCTCATCTGGAAGTTCTTCAGGGGTTAAGTCAAAGAAATCAGATAAAGGCTCTTTGATAGGTGCACTATAAGTTACCCCAGGTTGGGGAGTGACTTCCTGAGTAATACGAGTCCAGACCATTCCAATTTCCTGACTTGTGTGTATGAATTGCTTGCGGTGAATAGCTAGCAACTCCTTCATGGGCATAACCACCACTTTCTTCTCAGTCTTAATGTCCTTTTGATTAGCCCTCAGAGCCCTTCGTCTCCTTATTTCAGCGGGAACATTTACCGGATAAAAGGTTGTAGGAACACCCTTCCATGCAAATGAACATAGATTTTTCTTCCCTCCAACCATAGCATCATTATCATACATCCATGGCCTACCAAACAGTACATTTGTGAGCTTCATGGGTATCATGTCACACCAAACATTTTCCTCATATCGATAAAGCTTCAAAGGAATTGAGCACCGTTTGTTGACCTCCTAGGTGTGTCCAATCAGCAAGGATATCTTATAAGGTTGAGGATGTGGTTCAGGTTTCAAGGTTGCTTTCTTCACAAAGGCTTCTGAGATGACATTAACATAGCTACTACTATCAATTATTACTTGACAAGTATGTTTCCCATACTTCATACGGCTATAAAAAATGCAGTTACGTTGCCAATCCTCTCCTTTAGTTTCAGCCACCAAAATGCGAGTAACAATATGTATGCCATAAGTGCCATCATCACTAGTGTCTTCCAGGTCATAGTCATACCCACAATCATCATCATCATCATCTTCTAAGGGGTATGGATAAAGTGCTGAATCATCTTCCCCATTTCAACTTCAGCCACTGCATTAACTCTCTGCTTGTGTGGGTAAGACTTAACAAAGTGTCCTACCTCTTAACAATGAAAACACTGTACCTTGTTGTTGCCTGTCATAGGTGCCTTTCCTTTGTAATCAACTTGAAGGAAAAGTGGCCTTTGGGGGGGGGGTATTGAACTACTAGGTGTAGTGGCTGGAAAATTTTTCTTGACCTCCCCAGCTTGATAGCCAAACTTTCTACCCGTCTGTGCTATGAGCTTCTTTGCTCGTAGGGCCTTGTCAAAGCAATCCCTCACTGAGTACACATCAACACCAATTCCCCTATTAATTTCAGCTCGCACTCCCAGTCAAAACCGAGAAAGTAATTGCCTTTCACTCTCCTTAATGCCTATGCAAGAATAAAGTGCATCAAACTAGTTCATATACTCTGCCACAGTCATATTCCCCTGACGAAGATAGTTCAGCTGGTCTTATATACGAGTTCTAAAGTTTCGTGGCAAGTACTTATCAGATAGTTCTTGTTTCATCTCCTCCCAAGTAGTAGGTTCTCTACTACGGTCTTTAAGCTCATGCTCATAGGTTCTCCGCCATTCACGAGTAGCCTCAACTAGCTTAGCACAAGTTAGTTTAATTTTCCATTCCTCAGGTAGGTCATAATAGTCAAAGTAGTCATCCAATGCAGCTACCCAATCATAGAATAATTGGGGGTCATGTCTACTATCATACTCCTTCAGATCAAGCTTGACCTTCTGTGAATCTCCTGAGTACCTCTGGTCTATGGGACGTTCAATGTCAAAGTAACCCCTCACTCATTCTTCAAAGGTAGGTTGCACTACATGAACCCTCTGTGGTCCTCTCAGATTAGGGTTAGGTCTCCTGTTAGCCAACTGAGTAATTAAGTTTAATGGGGCTTCCACTTCAAGTGGTATATGAGTACCATGTGTAGGTTGTTGTTGGGTCTCCACAGCCAACATCCTTGCACCAAGAGTTGTTGTTCAGTCCTCATAGTTTGTTGTTCAATCCTCATAGCCTGTAACATCTCCATAATAGAAGCCATGGAGGTCTTCAACTCAATATTAGGGTTGTTCTGAGCCATGCTCTGATACCACTTAATGTAGTCTAGGATAGAGAGTCTAACCAAGTCTCAACTGCAGGAACTGTTAATCAAAGAACAACCAGAAAACACTAGTCCAATGATCCCAACAGCAAGTATTTTCTTAGTCAGACCAAAATACTGATAACAGGGACTAACAATACTTCAAATAGGTTCAACCCAACTGACTATCATCTACCAAAGTCCAAAAGAGTAGTCAGAAAAAGATCAGGTCTACCGATTTCAGTCCTAGCCACAGGTCACTAAAAGACAAAAAAAAAGTGATTTTTAATAACTCAATAACCAGAGGTCAGAAAGGCCTCAAACCTGGATCAAGTTCCTCCTGGGATGAGTGGAACATCAGGTCAAAATATCAGCCAAAACTGACTGTGGAACAGATCTAGGCAGAAGTTGAAATTCCTTCACAGGAACGCCTATCGCTGGACAGAACTGAGAACAAAAGGCTGATCTAAATACCTGTAACAGCAGGGTAGTGATAGAGCCTTGAAGGCAACCTTGAAGAAGAAAGAAAACACTTGAAGAGACCTCTTGGACTTCACACCGCAAAGAGTCACTGGATCAAACATCAGTCCATCACTTTGATCACACACAAAACACATTCAAAAGAGCAACAGAAGAGCTTTCTTATTGGCTCAATGGAAGCCCTCTCCTTTATTTATAATAATGATGGGGGTTACATAAAATAGAAACTAATTGTAGTTTCCAAAAACTTAAATAGAAACTTACAAAATAGAAGGTCCTCTAGGTACTAAAATTAAAAATAGAAACTAGGAAATAAGAAATTATAAACTAATTAGCAAATTGTGGCCCTTATGATTAGGCCTAGTCGACCCCTATTCGGAGTGGTCGACCCCCTCTCTTCTTCTTCCTTGAGTAAGTCTTCGGTGCTACATCAGCATATAGGGTATACCACACCATCGAATCCAACATCACGTGAAGGTTTTGTCACGACGCCGGCATCTACTCATCTCGGTCACTGGAAGTTCCCCTAACCTCAGTCCATCGGACAGTAGGATTAGCCAATACATAAACCCCTATTGGCAAGGACTGTAACACTAGGATGATTGTCTTAGCCCAATGCATTCTAACATGGCACATTCCATATCATAGTCATATTCATACACACACCATCATACCATTATGCAATATCACATTCACCAAATAGAACAAGTTTATAATATGCAATCCCTCATGACCATGAGCATAAACATCATGTATAGACAATAATATCATCAATATTCTTAATTCAATATTCAATCAGATAGCAAGTTTGACATGCAACTACCATCA
Source organism: Macadamia integrifolia (assembly GCF_013358625.1). NCBI lineage: Eukaryota > Viridiplantae > Streptophyta > Magnoliopsida > Proteales > Proteaceae > Macadamia > Macadamia integrifolia. Next base: position 29,190,383 of record NC_056563.1, on the reverse strand, counting down.
ACACATACATGAATAACATGTTAGAAACACTCCATAAAATAGTTCATAACACCCACTCACCTCGAAAACCCGAAATCAACTATTCGCTAAATTTTCGTGATCGCATACCTTGCCTAGTAGATTAGGTTCCTAGCCAATTGAAGGGATTTGAGTTAACATTTATATGCTTAACTTATCCTCATTATATTCTAATTATGATCCTAAGCCAACACTGGAACATAGGTTCAGTAAGGTCACTAGTAGATGGGCATCCGTTGGTGGTGCTCTCGCGCCGCCTTACTGCTTGACGGTTCTATTTATTGGAAACAAAGGGGTTTTTGGTCAATTCTCAACCATAGGGGAGGTCTTCCTATAATTCAAATGACCAATCAAAAAAGTGGTTCAAAACAATATGCTTGGTGGTTCATCAGTGGATGCTCACCGGTGGATGGATCCGAGATGGTGGAAAACCCCCAATTTCATGTCTATAGGGTTCACCGGCGAGTGGTCCATTTTTCACTAGCTGATCCGGTGACCATTAGCCGGTGAAGCAAAAACTGGGTTATCTCTACCCAGAATTGCTCCACAGGCCACGTGGGTCCTTTTGAGTGCCCGAGTGTGTGATTTCATGGGGGTTTACCTATTGCAGCTCCATTTCCTCTTTTTTTTTTGGATGAATAAATAATAATTACCAAGAAGAAGAATATACAAGGGGAAAGAAGGGGGGCAAAAAGGGGCAAACCCAACTAGGGCCCAAAAGGGATAAGCCCCAAACAACCTGTCCAAGGGGAACATCAATTGGGGGGATGGTAGTGGTAGGGAGGCCCCACGAGACAACAATGAGCCTAATCCTTGGGATGTCATGAACTGGGCGGATGAGTAGAGATCTGAGCTTGGAAGAAACATCAAAATAGATGGCTTTCTAAATCCCTTCGAAGGAATGGGAGTTGGGGGTCCATCTATGAAGATTACATTCCATCCAAATGATTGATGGTGGCGGAAAAAGCGAGCTTTCCGATTGTGTCACATATGGTGGAGCTTGTAAAGGTCATGTCGATCCAGATCCATTCCTAAGGGAGGGGAAGAATAGGATGGGGGGAAGGCCAGTGGGAGCGGAGAACATTTTTCCAAATGGAGGTAGAAAAAGGGCAAGAGAAGAAAAGATGGTCTACATCTTCAATGCCATTCCAGCACAAACAACAAAAGGTGGGGACCTAGATGTGGCGGTAATTGAGGAAAGCCTACGTAGGGAGGTAGTAGGAGAGGGCTCGCTAGGTGGTGAAAATATGATGAGGGATGTGCCCTTTAAATCAGATGATGTTTCGCCAGGGAATAAGAGGGTCTTTAGAGCGAATGAAATCCCAAGCATAAGCAGAAGAGAATATGCCCGAGGAGGAGGGAATCCAATTAACTGTATCCTGAAATCCTCTGTGGCTAGGGGGAATGTGAGGGAGGGAGGACCAAGGGTTCGCCAAGGGGGGAGGGAGAGGAGGGGGGACCAGCCATTGTGGGAAAGAATGGAGGCCACTGTGGCAGAGCGAGTCGAACCACAAGAGGAGATGATTCTAGGGGAAACCATGGGGAGAAGGATGCCAACTTGGTACCAGGGGTCAAGCCAGAGTGAAGTAGAGGAGCCATTACCAATAGTGTAGGAAATGGCAGGGGGCCGGAGGTCTGGACTTGAGGATACAACGCCAACTCCAGGAAGCATCGGGGGAAAGGGTGACAGTCTAAATGGAGTAATTTTTAAGAGGGCTGGAGTAGATCCACCCCAAATGCTGTGTTGCTTGGAAACGATCTTCCAAATGAGCTTAAGGATAGGAGCAGGACGTCCTTAATTTTACGGAGACCCAGGCCTCCTTCAACCTTAGGGTGGAAAACTTTAGACCAGCTCATGGGGTTGAGGAATCTGGTGGCATCAAATCCTTTTCATAGGAAGGCACAAAGAAGGGAGTCAATGGCCTTACAAGTGGAAGCAGGGAGTAAGAAGATACCCAACTAGTAGGTAGAGGGATTGGAGGACTGATTGAATGAGGACTAGGCGACCAGCAAAAGAGAGAAGCTTGCCTTTCCAGAGGTGGATCATTTTCCTGATGGAATCAAGGATGGGAGAGCAGTGATGGGAGGAGAGGCAAGATGAAATGAAGGGGAGGCCAAGGTAGGCTACAAGGAAAGATCCCAGGGAGAACCCCGAGATGGCAAAAAGCTGAGCTTGGCGGGCATCAGAGACACCCGAGAGGAAGAGGTTGGATTTGAGGAGGTTGATTTTTAGGCTAGAAAGGGACTCAAAAAGGTGAAGGGAGGTCATAATGTTGGTAATAGAGGTGGATCAGCATTAGAGAAGATCATTAGCAAAAGCCAGGTGGATAAGCGAAAGCGCTCTACATTTGCCCGGGGTTTTGGGCACGGGTGGAATAGTATCCATATCCATGTCTTCATTGTAATTAATGAGTAGAACCTCGCCCTCCATATTCAAATTATTAGTGAAATTTAGTAGTTCAAACCATTACTTCCATCAGGTGTTGCTACATTTTAGGGGGGAAAAAAAAAGACATACCCGGTGCACGAGGCTCCCACATGTGCGAGGTCCGAGGGGGAGAGAACTACGCAGCCTTACTCGAGAACATCGAGAGGCTGTTTCGATCGCTTGACCACCAGGTCGCAACATTCATACCTTTGTACCATTGGACCAAGTGCACCCCTTTGAAGAGAACCCCAAGATGAAGAACAAGAAGAATGTACATTGATATTTTTCTCTGATAGAGGCATTAAAAATAAAAATAAAAAGTCGTACCTGGTGCATGAGGCTCCCACATGTGCGAGGTCATCGATGTGCAAAGAACTTGAAATACTTAATGATAACTTAGACAGAAATATTCATATTCTTGGGTTTTCCAAGAAACTTCCTATTTTAGAAGAATCTTTCATTATTTGTAATTTTTGCTGCAGCTCTTTACTGATGCTGGTCAGTATGTGATTCGATTTGGCAATTCTGATCCAAGCTTCCAGACTGGGCCTGTTGGAATGGTAAATTACCAATGCTGAGTATCTACGAATCAATTATTATTTTTTGTTCTTGTCTAATGTACTCTGCCATTGTGGTCTCTGTTTCAGATTCAAGAATTAGAAACCTCCCACCCACTTACTCTGTTAGAGAGAGCTGTTACCGTCGCTCTTGCTGTGTCACTTGACAATGATTATTTCTCTAGGCATGGTGGCTGGTAAGAATTTATGAAGTGTACCATCTAATATGGGATCCTGTTTCTGTGCTCAACTACTTTAATAATCACCCTTGTTCTAGATCTGTGCTGTTTGTTTGTTGTGGTTATATTACTGAACAGTATGGCACTTCCATTGAATTTCCCTTCTTTCAAGAGAAAAAAGAGTGTTGGGGGGTCTGGGGGGGGGGAAGGTAAAGTCATTTCCAGTGGTAAATCCTGAATTAGGGGGAGCAGCCACTTCCCTTGAGAGTTGTAGGACTTTCCATTGGTAAAATATAGGTACGAGCATACTGATGGCACATTGTATAAGAAATTTAGAAAAGGAAGGGGGGGGAGGGAGGGGGGGAGAGGGAAGTCATTTCCAGTGGTAAATCCTGAATTGAGTGTTTAGGGGGAGCAGCCACTTCCCTTGAGAGTTGTAGGACTTTCCATTGGTAAAATATAGGCACGAGCATACTGAATCTGGGGTTATAGGCACGAGCATACTGAATCTGGGGTTATAGGCACGAGCATATGGAATCTGGGGTTAGCTGGCACAGGGGGGAGGGGGGGGGGGACTAATAATTATGACTTTGTTACAGAGAAACTAATGGGAGTTATTATTCTAAGCTATATTCCCTCATACAAGAAATAGGTTGGCTATGCAGTTTACAAAAGCAACGAGGTGGTGTTACTTTCTAGGTCTGATGGTCACCCTAGGTCATTACTAAATCACTATCAAAGGGGGAAGAAAATGACTTGCTAGCAGGTTCAGATATTAGGTAATTGAACTGCATGAAGGCCACAGACGTCACAACTAACAAAAGGCCAATAAATAATTATTTTATTTTTTTGTGGGTTTCTGCTGGGATACCATTCTGTTGTCTTCTAAGATGGGAATTATTGGAATAAAAAATTAATGGGGTGTGAATTATGTGGTGATGATGAAGTAAGACTAATTTTGGGGTCTTTATTTTATTTATTTATTTATTTTTGTTTGAGAGTTACCTCTGTAGTTCTACAGGCGCTCATCTTATCACATTTTCTGTAAAAAACGAGTGCATTTATTGGCTTCTTTAATTTATGATGGCAAGAAGATCAAAATCTGAAATCAAGTTAAATGGCTTTTATGGGTTTTTTCCATGGAAGAGGCTAATTTTTTGGTTTTCTTCAGGGGAATCCCTTTCATTGTTGTTGGTGAATAGGATTGCAGATAGGCATCTTTCACAATGCGTCCATCTCCTTCATTTGCAGTGTTGGGATATGTATACCATTTTTTTCTGGAAACTTGTTTGTTCCTTGATGGTGAATGAAATTGATGGAGTCTCTCAATTGGTTCTTTGCTCTGGTAAAATGTAAAGATTCTTTGTACCTTAAATATGAGGTCATCTATTGGTTAAATATAGTCTCTTGGCCGTTTCTTGATCATCAGTGGTTTATTGTTGAATTTCAGTATTCTCTCAAGTTACATTCTTCCTCATGGTGTCCTGGGCCTAGAGTAGTAGCCAGGTCAATGGCCCTCCGTGACTTAATTGAAAGGGTCCTAGTGAGCGTTGGGGAAATTGTAGGTTTGGTACCCAACGTTTGGAATCTTAACATTTGGGGTACCCCATGCTTCATAAAAATGTTTTAAGATACATTGTGTTTCATAAAATTAAGGGAAATTTACATCCATCTACCCTCGTGAATAAACCCACCAAACCTAACAATGTGAGAGGTGTTAGTTTTAAAATGGAAAAAACTTAATTATCATTTTACATATTTGAGCTAAAACAACCAACAATAAATGCCAATATAACCTTTTCCCACTTATCTTAGAATCCCTAAATTCCCCAAATTTATATGCCGGTTGTGACTCGTTAGATTCAATCTCTACTCTCTATACACAAGCTGTCCGAGTGATCCATCCAAGAAAGGAAGATGAGAAGAACTTTTTAACCCAAGAAAGTTATCAGTGCCGATCGCTCGCCTTATTTGCCTAGGCCAATAGCACATTCTCTCAATTTTTATTTTTTTTATATATTAAGAAAAAAAGCAAACTTAAATCAAAGAAGCAAGGGTAGAGTTATCAAGCTTACACCTATTGAGTTGAGGTCTTAGATCCATTGATCTACCGGCGATTTTAACCAAAAAAACAATCGTGCCATTAGTAGGCCCGAGACAAAAGAGAGGGGATTGCATTATAAACATCTAGAGAGGAACCACAATCCGTCATGAGGTGGGTGTGTGGTCTATAAAAAAGTTGTATAGGTCTTTCGAACTTGTCCAAGTTTCCTTGGTCGTCCAACCATTTACTTGTAATTCCTGCACTTCAAGGAGGACCCCCCTAGTAAAAGCTTCGATGAGATTCATTGTCATCAAATAATTAGTAGTGAATGAGATAGACTCTCCTTTATAAATTAAACAAGATGCCCAACCACATAATTTAAGTTATGGCTTCGCAACTGTTACACAAAAAAATGTATAATTGTCAAGATTTGGACAGTATGGTATAGATGAAAGTTTTATTAGGTCTAGTTCCGTTGAGTCGCTTGTTGGGGTTCTCCAAACCTGCTTCTAAAGACAATTAATCCACCATAAGGCGAGGGAAAGGACTTTATATGGATTAGGTTTTTCAGCTTTAAATAGTATATCATTCTTATGATTCCAAACAAAATAACAGATAATTATAAAGATAGGAAAGAAGAAAATATTTTTGCCCACTAGAAATAGGTCAGAAGCAAAGAAATACAGTACTAAATTCTAAAAAGAGGACACAAAAAGATGTTCAATATTTAGCCCCAATAGACTTGCAGTCCAAATCATTTTAAAGAATTCACATGTGATGAAAATGTGCCAAATGGTTCGGAATGATTATTGCAAAGAGCATGTGTATGATCAATTTCCATCCATTTCCCCAAGGTATCCTTTGTAGAAAATCCACCATGGTAGAGTCGCTAGAAAAAAGTCTAAGATTTCGGGTGGATATGGAGTTTCCATAAGAATCTCCACCAATGCGAGTAGGAAGAGGAGTAAATACACATGTTAGATAATCCATTGGTGTTAGTAAACATAAATGAATGAAGAAATTTCGTAGTGGTTAGGAATCCTTTTAAAGAATGTGGCAAAACCAAGAATCGTTAATTTGGATATTCACTGGAATTTTCGGAATATTATTAGCCACATTGATTGGAAGAAAGGTGGTTAATGAGCTGGAGTTCTAGTTGTTCCCAATAATCACAAATTACTTACCTTACCAAGGTGAGGGTGAGAGAAACCATAATCTTGAGTCAGATTATTTAAGAGGGGGTGCAATGGAATCCATGGATCATTGCATAAGTCAGTATTCTGACCATTACCCCATTTCCGATAAACCATCTCAGAGAGGGTAGGGAGAATACTCACAATACTATTCCATGTAGGAAACCCTCTTCTCTTTAGAGTTGAAGAGTGGAGAGGTAATCTATTGGGGTAATATTTAGAAGAAAGGACATGAACCCAAAGAGCATTCTTTTCAGAGAGTAATCTCCAACCCAGTTTTAAAAGTGGTTGGTTTTGGGTTTCAGAAGTCCTTAAACTTAAACCCCCTGGAGATTTTGGTTTACGAATTTTTTGCCAACCAATAAGATGTAGTTTTTTTCCCGTGATTGGTTACCATTCCAAAATTTTAAATAAATGTAGTCCAATTGCCGACAAGAACTGTGCCTAGGGAAAGCAAAACAGGACATGAAGTAAGCTGGGATAGAAGATGAAGCGGATTTAATTAGGACTGTCCGACCTGCATAGGAAAGCAACTTAGCCTTCCATACTGCTAGTTTCTTTCCAACTTGATTTACAATGTGTTGGAATCTATGGCTTTTGGCAAACATAGAAAAGAGGGATGTACGAAGATAAGAAGAGTTCCTATCCATTTCTTTGATGCCAAGCAAGTTACAAATCTCAGCCTTACGAGAATAGCTAACACAAGCACTAAACGCAAGGCCACACTTCTCATGATTAATGGAAAGACCAGAAAGGTCAAAAAAATGTCAAGAATACATTTGATAGTAGAGATATCATTAGTAAAAGCTCTACAAAAAAATAAAAGTATCATCAACAAGGAACAAATGAGAAATTTCAGTTGCATTCCTAGCAATTTTGATACCTTTAAAAGAATTGAGGTCTCTATAGGCATTTAAGTGGCGAAAAAGGCCCTCTATTGCCACAATAAACAAGAATGGGCTGAGCGGGCAACCTTGTCGGATGCCCCTAGAGGGTTCAAAAAAGTTGTATGCAGTCTTGTTATGTCTAATGGAGAAAGATGTAGAGCCAATCAAATAACTAATCATATCTCCCCATTTTTTTCTCGAAACCCGAGTAAATAAAAAATCCCACGGACCCCATTCAAGCTTATCATAAGCTTTAGCCATATCCAATTTAATAGCAACACAACTTACCTTACCTTTGGAAGACTTAAGGAAGTGAAATATATCATGGGCAATGATAATATTGTCAAAAATCTGTCTGCCTGGCACGAAAGCTACTGAAAAGGGGAGATGAATTCTAGGGAGAAAAGATTTGAGTCTCCAAGCAAGTATTTTGGTTATGAATTTGTAAGTCACATTAAATAGGTTGATGGGAGGAATTATTCCTTTTGGGGATGAGGCAAATGAGGGTATGATTGGAACCCAGGGCAAAGAGACATCTTTGAAGAAGGAAATAATGAAATTGCACACATCCTTGTTGATCAAGTCCCAAAACTTCCCACAAATTAATTCAGATGTGAAAAGAGTGATGAAAAGCAAGCGGAGCATCATGACAAGCGAAAACAATAACATTTGAATTGAAGTTCATGAAAACAAATAGAGTTCACAATCTCCTAAACCTCAATACACTAGAATGAATCAATTTCCACCTCTCTCTAGAAATTAAACTAGTTCAGTAAAGAACAATCGAACAACGAGAATAATTTTTCACAATTCGGTTAGGCAAAAAGGAAAAGGAAACGAAACGAAACATCAGAATGATCCAATATATGAGCAGTTCTTTCATTTTTTTTTTTTCTTAAATTCAAGAAAGTGTAAAAGAACGGAAGTACTATCATCCAAGCAAAGGTGAAGAAGGTAGTCCTTCCTAGTGAAGGTGGAGAGGTAGTTCTTCATCTGGTTTTTCATTGGAAGATTTGCAGCAATTGTAAACCCTAAATAAGAACAACGCAGTCGCTCGCTCGTTGCCCAATGCCCTCTAACCGATTAAGAAACAAACACCTAAGAAAAGGTAACTACTTCCAAATAAAGAACCAAAAATAAATTAAAATTTAGAACCTACTGATGCCCCTTGGAAGGTTTCTGATTTTCACCCTTGTCCAAATTGAAATAAACTAAGAAAATTAAGGAAGAAGAAACTAGAAAGAATAGATTTCTTCGAAGGGAAAAACAGAGGCATTCACAAATCAAAAACCAAGAAAATCCAACTAGAATCTAAGTAAAAATAAAGGGAAAAAATGCTAGAAAAAAATTGGTGGAGTTTTCGAACTGGAAAGAGAAACAACCACTCCATGAGACACCAATCCATGGCACAAATGATCCCCCTCATCAATCTACTGTAGTAAAACAAATCATCCTGCTTCAGCATGTTTTGATTGTTAAAGAGTATATCATCAGGATTTATGTCACGATGAGAAACACCCCTCCTGTAACAATGAGTAATTTGCCTCCATCAACAGAGACATAACAACAGCAACTTCAACCTCATAGAAAGTCCACTTAGTGACATGATCGTAATGATTAGAAGAATTGTAGAGCTCCATGACGATGTCGAGCTAGTCTTTGTCCTCGTAACCATCAATTACCTGAATGACAATAGGATTGTTGCTGAGAAGTTGCATGATTATGGCCTCCTTCTCTATACATTCTCGATCGACGGAGTCGGTGAGGACATGCTAATTGATCGATTTACAAGCGTAAAACTCACTTGGTTCAAGAGAAAAGCATCGGAAGACAGTACTGAGTCTTCTCCAACTGATCTCTTAACAAACTTGGTAATCTTTTCCTTGTCGGAGAAGACAAAGAGGTTGAGAACGGATTATGATTTTTGGTTGGAAGGTTGAAGAATATAGAGAAGGGTATTATTTGTAATAAAAAAACACGAGGGGTGGATGTAATAAAGGAAATGTGAGGGGAGGTGGATGTAAATTTCCCTTAAATTAAGTTTAATGTTCTTCATTTTTTTAAATCATGATTTTATCCCTCCCCTACTCACTTAGCCACTCCCTTTTGCCTCCTCCCATTGCAAACCTACCCTGGACCACCACCACCACCAACCCCCTCCCTCCTTCTCCCATCTCCTACGCCCTCCCTCCCTTGTTGTAGCAGTGGCAGTGATTTAAGAGCAAGGATGTGTGCTGGGGCGATGGTATCAGGTGCAAGCATGGGTTTTGGTAATGGAAAGGGCGAGTGTAGGCAGCTGAGGTGTGGAATTGATGGCGAATTGTAGTGGTGATGGTGTAGGTACAAATTTCTACCAAAATAAAGATGGTGCAGGTACAAAGGTGCAGTGTTGGCTGCGTTGCTAATGATAGAGGCGAAGTGCCTTGATGCGAGATGGAGCATTGTGGTTATGGTGAGTGGGTTGCAACTTTGGAGTTGTAGGAAGATTGATGGCAATCCATTTAATGTAATTTTTATAGAGACGAGTTTGAGAATGTGATTTCTACTTATGGGAGCTTGTAGGGATGGGAAAGACTGTAGATGTGGTTGTTGCAGGTCATGAGTTACTCACGGGAGTGCCAGGGACAAGATTGGGGCAGAGAAATGGGAGGGTGGAAGCCCCTGGTGATATTACCTCTCCTTGAGGAGGTTTTCGGTTTGGTTTGTACAACTAGTGGTTAGGCTGATGGTTATCCTCGTTGACTTTTGCATGGTTTGAAAATCATATGCTTTAACCTTTACTATGACACCAGTGCCCTAATTCGATCAAATTTGAACTTTTGTGATAGATCTCACGTCAGATGTTGTCAGCACCAATGACTTCTGGATTGCGGCAATCTACTGTTGCGAAGGGATGACCCTACATGCCAGTGTAGGTCTTGCTTGAAGAACTGGAAGGGATTCAAACTTTTCAAGCCTAAGCGGTACTTAAATCCCCTCATGTAGCAGAACTAACCAGGAAGATCTTGCACACATCCCTAGTCAAACACCTTAGTGCTCGACAACAACTGGATAAAATACTGTCAAACACAGCACTAGGAGGATGAACAGAAATAGACCCACCGGTAGGACACCTCAATCTGATGACCTCCTTTTGGTGATGTCTGTTGTACTAAAATGGCTTAAATGCCCGTGGGTCCCACTACGCATGTCATGACCAGTATCGACCAACCTCCCACACTACATGACACATTTTCCCATAACTTGCACACCTTGTGAGTCCAACGAGGTGGCCCACATGATAGGACCAACGAGAACCCATTTCGGTTCTGAACAAGTGCCTAGGCAAAAAGGTCCTAAGGCCACTCTCTACATAAGGGAGAAATTAACATATTTTCTCATTTCTCACTTGAACTCAATATGGAAGAAGGAGAGAAAAGACAAAAAAGAGATGGAGAAGAAGGAAAAGAAGGAGAGAAGAGCGGAGAAGCTCCCAGCTACGCGCGTGTTGTCGATTGCCACCAAAGGTAAGTGCTTACCTTCCCAAACCCGATTTCCCTTCCATTTTGTTTTTAGGTTGTTGGTAAACCATGGATTTTCCAGTTGGAGGGGTACAACTCAACCCCGGTGAGTTCCAATAGTCAGGATGGTGTGCATTGCACACCCCCGGGTGTTTCCCGAGCTCTGGTGACATTTTGACCAAATAGGTAGGTTAGGGTTTCAACCATTCCTTAGCCATATCTCCCAAATGGCTCGGTGGAAATATAAGTAAATTGGATCAAATAAAAAGTGGAAAGACCACCCCACAATCTCTATGGAACAAATCCTGACAATTGGGCTTGAGTCGGCAAACCCCTACAGAGTTGCTGAACTTCAAGGTTGGTCACCGGCAGGAGTCCCATCATGGGATAGGGTCAATCTGATGACCAAAATTCGGTGACTTCTAAGACCTTAATCCATCTCTTCCCAGGCAACTGGATTCACACAGAGTCAATCTAGTGACTAGCTGCCAGTGACACAATTTGATAATTTTGATACTTTAGGGGAAACCTTATGGGTCCCCCTAGATGTTCTAGACATGTGTTAACGCCCGTTTACCCGTGTACCCAGGACAGAAATGATCACAATCAGTGAGACCTAGTGGGGTTTGAATCGAGTATCCAACTTGGGAACTTTCACTTGTCCGATCGACAACCGAGGTGAGTGGTGGCCTAACTTTTTTTTGGAGTGTTTTGACAATATAGAACTGCGTGCATGCTAGAGCAATCGTGTTTAGTTAATTTAATCGCTTGTATGATAATTGTGAACTATAAAATATGATTTATTGAATTTGAACTATATATGTGATATTGACTGTGTGATATGATCCAGTGGGGCTAGGTGGATTCCAGTACCGTGATCATTGTGTGGATGATTGCATTATGCATTAGGTGCACACTAGATTTATCTATGATTGTGGATGCACGGTATGACCAATGGTAATTTTGGAATCGTGTATGCCATGGCCATACTTGGAAATGAGTGCGTAGTGTGGCCGATGGTAATTTCAGTACTGTGTATCCCATATTTAATTATATGTATACTAGATAGCCTTGGACATGGATCCAATGTGGCCAATGGTGATTCCAGTTGATCGTGATTTGTGATATCTATTATTGTTTGATATACTTGTTAGATTTTCTTTTATTTTAATAATAGTTCACATTTTATCTAAAAGAAAATCTTATTATTGTTATTTTTAAACTAGTGTAAATTGTGTTTTCTGCCATTTACTAAGCTTCCCCAAAAGCTTACACCTTATAATATTTCAGATGATGGGATTGAAATTCATAGAAAGGGAGATGAGGAACCTATTGCATATCTATGGTCTAGCAAAGATGAGGGTGGCTTTGACTTGTGTGGAGGTTATTTTTAATTTTTTTTTTTTTATGATCCTATTTTTCTTTAGTTTTTCTTTAAAGTCTTTAGTAAGACTTATAGACTTTTAATGTCATTTTCTTTTAAATCTTCCTATGGGGGAAGTGTCTTTTATTTTGTTATTCAATATTAAGACTTCCGTTGCACATTTCTATAAATTAATTGTGTAGGAGGGAGCAAATGTGGCTTTTCAAATCAATAGGAAGCTGTAGGCTCCAGGTGAGCCTTATCTTCTTTTCCCATTCTCTTTTCAAGAGGACTCGAGGACTTGGTGCCTCTTTTGATCGGATCAATGTTGTAGGGTTACCAAAGGAAGACCCATTCTTAATTAGTGCAATTTCTGTTATCTCGGTGATTGTCTTGATCACTTTCTTTGATTAGCATCTGCTGTTGTTCCTCATAGTTACCTAGTCGAACTCATCTTGGAAGAATACTTAAAATCTTGGTTGCATCTTTGTGGCGGTTTCATTGAACCATGGCTCCACATTTCCATAGAAGGGGAAATCTTCTCCCTTCCTTACAAAATATCCATTGAGAGTAGGGTAGTAAGAGACAGAGATTTTCCTAGCCATCCTCAATACATTTTGCCCCTTGGTGGTCTGAAGAGTGTACCTGAGACCACTACTTCCTTTGTTTACTGCCAAACTAGGCTACTTTGGATCTCCTTAATGATATTTTCCTAGTCCCATGCTAGGAAAATATTGCATATTCTTTATCATCTGATTCACTGGCGGACTTTGGATGGCCTCATAGTTAGCCGGGATATCCTCCTTTGGAACTTCTTTAGCAATGATTGCACAAGTTGTTTCTAATTCAAAACCACTTAATTGAACTTTCTGTTCTGGCCTTGTTCTTCTCCATTTTCAATGTTGGCTAAGGTATTAACCACTTCAAGGTCTCCGGCTACTATAATCACCTTTCTTTCATAAATGAACTTCATTTTCTGATGGAGACTATAGAGGACACTGCCTTCGTATGATGCAACCAAGGCCTTCCTAAGAGCATATTAAAAGATGTAGACATATCAATAACTTGTAAATCAATATCAAACTTCACCAGACCAATCTTTACAGCAAGGGTGAGGATGCCAAGAATTTTCCTCTTGGTATTGTCATATGCCCGTATGATTTGGGTAGTCGGCCTCATTTCTTCCAGGTTGATGCCAATACTCTTTACTGATCTTAATTGTAGAACATTCAAAGCAGACCCGTTGTCAATGAGCACATGGGGAACCACCTTGTCAAGACAATCTACTATGATGTGGAGGGCTTTGTTGTGCTGGGCTCCTTTGGGGAGCTCTGAATCTGAGAATATCAAGGATTGTACCACATATGTTGGCCCTACTATGTGTGCGAGATGTACCGGATCTATTTCAATTGGTACTTGCACATTGGTGAGGGATTTCAAGATTGCTTCACGGTGCGTGGGAGATGCCATCAACAATCCCCAGATTGAGATATTAGCTTGAGACTTTTTGGGTTGAGCCAAGACTGGATTTTTCGGTTCTTTCTTCAAGCCATTGGTTCCTACCTCATTAGTCCTTGACTGTTCTACTGCTAGGGCCTTGCCCTTATAGTCTCTTCCACTCCAAGTCTCCATTACACTGACGGGTTTCTTTACAATGATCTCTGTGGGATAGCAATCTCCATCATCGCTATTTGTTACCATAATTATCCCCACCATAGGATCATCCTCTTTCTCAGATTCCTCTTCTTGGCTTGGGGTAGGAGGTTGAGGTACTCTACAAATATCCACAGCCCTAGCTCATACCTTCTTGACTGTATTGGAAAGTCGTACGACTGCCGTGTTTAACATTTTTGCAAGTGTCACATGTCCCCCTTTTTTTCAAGGAATTTCAACTGCTTGATATAGCATTGTTCACTGGTGGCTACTTCTCCTAATATTTGATCAATTTCATCAGCTTGAGCTTGATGTCAAACAAACGATTATAGATATAAGCCATGTGTTCTGCTATGGGATTTCATTCACCCTCAAAAGTGATCTCGTATCCTTCACTATCCTCTGAATTTATGCCGGCTCATCTTTTTCCATGTGGATTGTGAGTGCCGACTAAATTGCATCTGTGGGATCAATCATTGGGTCATCTTCACCGATGGAAAATGCTGAATATCCTCCCAGATTTATTGGAGAAAAATATCCGGACTCATCATCATCATCATTATGCCAAGGCCCTTGGTAGTCATCCCAATTTGGGTACTCATCATCATCTTGAGAATTATGGTCATCTCCATCCTTCTCATCCTCGCTCTCATCCTTGTCATCATCCTCTATGTCACTCCCTACATGGATTAGGGAAGCATGCTTTATGATTTTTTCTCCCGCTGACAATGCTATCACTGCTCTAAGAAGGTCAAATGTGACTTCTTCAATCATCTCTGGGTTATCTTCTGAAGATATATTGGCCTCAATTAAAGAAGTGGGATCACCCACCTGACCCTCTTCTAAAGCATTCATTGATCCTGTTGATGAGGTCATCTTTGGGGAGTCTGAAAGTGCAAGCATATCCTTCCAATTGTACCCATTCATCCATCTTTCTTTTGGGTTGTATACCAAACCTTGAGAATGGGATTGGTATGAGGGTGATGAGGGATACGAAGTGGGGTGGTGTGAAGGCAATGTAATGTGAGAGGTAGGATATGAAGGTTGGGGGTGATAGGATGAGGAAATTCCTTCCCTTTGATGGTGCGGTGAAGGTTGATGATATGGTGGAGGTTAGTAATATGGTGAAGGTAGGAGGTATAGTGGAGGTTGGTGATATGGTAATGTGGATTCTTCTGCTGATGAGGAAGGATGAACGGTGGGAGTCTAATCTTCTGATTCTTCTTCTAATGACTCTCTTCTTTCAGGAGTCCTCATGGCTCTGGCCCTTTGATTCATGAGTTTCCTATAAGCAAGGGCATTCATGTGATTTTTTCGATCTCGGGATACAATAAGTTGAGTGAGATCACTCTTTGTGGCTTCTTCATCTAGATTGCTCACATGGTCGGGGAGTGGATTGTTGTTGACATTGGGAGGTTGCTTGACCTTGACCTCAATGGTCCTGTTGTCTACCAAATCCTAGATTGCATATAGGAGACCTATGCATCTTTCAGTGTTGTAGCCCTTCTGAGTGTGGTAAGCACAATATTCATGATCTTTGTACCAAGCTGGAGGAGGGTTGCTGATCACTCTCGGAGCACTATCCCTAGTAATCCTTGTTTCTTTAGCTTTTTATACACTATTATCACGGGCATTTCCAAATCACTAAATTGCCTTTTTGGACTAGGAGCCCTCTGGGAGGGTGCATCTGCTTATATCCCAAATGGTTGTGAAGGAGTGAAAGGAGAAATTGATTGTTGGACCGTACCTACCACATTAGTTTGGGACCCTTTCCCCATCTAACTCTAGTGTTCTTGCCTACATCTTGGGAGGATCCTTGATACTGGGCCTCTCTTAGAATTTTGTTTTCCACACGCATGCTAGTGACTGAAGGCTTGCCCCATTTGGTTGTCTACAAGTTGCCACGACTTGGTGATGTTGAGAAAAACTTTAAGGTGAGCCTTGGGGTCTCCTGACCCATCAAGCCTGTTGGTCTACCACTTCAATTTCTCGATAATCCTTGCCGCAGAAGAGAAACTTATTTCATCTGAATCCACTGTTTGGTTTTTCGAACTCTTCCCCGTTCGGAGTATTTTTTCCAATTTTTCTAATTGCTCTCAGACTTTTCATTCTGTCTTCGTTTCTAGAGGTTCCATTTAGACATGTGTTATAAATTCCTCTTCCTTATCTTCAATCACTACCCTTGGAGGAGGGACCCTGGAGTAGGTTCCTCATTGACCATTTGGATGGGTAGGTGAGACTCCTCTCTAACCGATTGGCCTAAATTGCTTTGGTTCTCCTGAGTCCACTTGGGAAGAGTTCTCGCGATGACCCATAGGTTCGTTCCAATCCAACTCTCTAGTAGCTTGTGTTGGTTCAGCCTGGGGAGAGTTCTGAAGTGCCTACAATATCTGGGCTATTCCTCTTTTGATTTCGGCCATTTCTGTCTGCAAAGTCTCTACTGGATGGACCCATGCTTGCTCGGATGATTCAGGGTTGTGTGGATCTATTCTAACTGGACTGTAACCACTTGGCGGTAGACATTCTCGGAGAGACGACGGGGGTGACACTGGACTTAGACGAGTCAATCGATTACCCTGACGTTTCCAAATGGACCGCGAAGAATACTTGAGGTGTGGAATTGTGTCTGAACCAAAAATGGTTTATTTTAGGATTCTTGAATTCTCAATCCCTTATTTATTTATTCACTAAATTAATAACCAATAATCCATCCAAAGTTAGTTTGCTTGATGATAGGGAGTGGATAGGGGTTAATGCCCCTAGTCCACTCAATGCCATAAGCGGGAGATTCATACAAATGGCTTGACCAGAACATCCCTATTAATACATTCTTTGCCAATAAAGTCATGCTTTTCTTAATCTTATCCCACTAGGTGACCTTCCTCCTAGTTTCCTCGGGTCTTTTAGATAATTCAGCATTTTGTGGGACTTTGACAGAAGTCAGTTCAGATTGTGCATGCCAAATCATCCACATTTCATTTCTAAGAGGAAGGACATCTTTTATCCGAAACCCACTTAGGAGAGCATTTCTTTATAACTAGAATATATCATAGAAAAATTCCTTTTTAAGACCGCAAACAAATTCTACAGATCAGCTTGTGGTGTTCTTAGCCTTCTCCATCTATTTCCTACATGATGCGAGCATGTGGTGGATGTAATAGGACTGATAAGGCTTCCTTGACAAGATCTATATACACGAGGTACGTGATCCTTTTGATATACCCATAGGTATGAGATCAAGGGGGTGACTTCCTTGCCCATTACTTATGACTACACATGAGGTTAAGAAACTGGCCACGGGGTGGTGGAACCGTGAGTGATTTTGTGCAAAAGTGTAATGCAAGAATATCATTATTCGATCTCAGAATGTCATAAAGTGCGTGGACCTCCCTGATGGTGCTGGCACAATTACGAACATCCTCATCGTTTAGCAATACCCCACACCCTTGTATAGGAAGTGGGTACCATTTGCTCTTCATGACATTTTCTAACCTCCCCAAGGGTGTGGGCATGATAGGGAGTCCCTCGCCAAATGATTTCATTTCGAGTACGATGCATAATGTGGTTAGCGAATACAATTACAAACATGGGGTCAGCCAAACATGTTTTCAAACAAATGTGGTAGTGGAAAATGTTCTTGCATTTAATGGTAGCTTCTAGTATCGGAAGCTTGGCAATTGTCCCCAGTGGAGTTGCCACTGTGAGGGTAGCGGCAGGAAGATGATATCTTCTCTTCCCCTTTTGGGGAGGGAAAAGGCTTGTATTGATTCCATCTTCTTTCATCTCTTTCTCTTACATGAGGGAGGGGTGTGTCGTGTGTGCTTTGCTTGCGGGCCCCACACCACCATACCATCGCTCGGAGATACGTGGAGGCATATTTTGCAAGAGTGTAAAGTTTGACATTTGAGACGGGGATTTCATGATGGTCCAATACTAGGATCGGGATCATTCAAAACGGGTTTGGAGTCACCACCTAGGATTATGGGCCTAGGGCCCCAGGGTGGGCCCAATTCTTGAGAAAAGGGCCCGAAAGTTGGTCTAGTTCAGAGATTTCGAGTAAGTGTCAGGTTACAAAATTGGGAAGGTGTTAGGCACCCAATCTGCCCAGTTCAACTGGTCTTCTTACTAGATGTTTAAGAACGAACATTTTCCACGATTATTCCTATTCTGCATGCATGGCTAAGTTATCACACATATGTACATTGATTGAATTTGAATAACTATGTACACTAAAACAAGGGCTATATAAAGTCTACATTGTGCTAATTTGGGTAAGAAATTATACCTGGGCTTGACCCCTGTTTCGGGTCAAGAGGGGTGGATCCCCTAGTTGATGCTAGTATGAACTAGATTCTTCTGGTTTAGGGAAAGATGGTCTTAATCTCGAACTTCCTTTCTTAAGAGATATTGACTGTGGTGATATTCGGACAGAGTTCCAGCTAGGAATGGTTACTTTTGGATTTGGGTTCATACAGAGCTTCGGCTAGGAAAGGCTATTTCCGAATTTGGATTTTGATAGGGCTTCGGCTAGGAAAGGTTGTTTTCGGGCTTAGGAAGAGGTGGCACTCTAACAGAGCTTCTGCTAGGAATGGCTATTTTTGGAAAGATTCCAGGGGCACTCAAATAGAGCATATGCACCTAAATGATTGAAGAACTTCGAAGGCTCGAAGAACACTTCAAATATTCGAAGGAATCTTAGGAAGATCTCTCCGTAGACTCGAATAACCTCAAAAGGGGGGTGGGAGACTAAGGGGAATCTTTTCCTACACAAAACTCCCACTCAAAGAAGACAAGGGATTGAGAAGTTTTGAAGGCCCAGAAAACACTTTGAAGATCCGAAGAACACTTCGGATCTTATGAAGATCTCTTTGAAGGCTTGAAAGATCTCAAGGTGGGAAGGGGAAGAGAGAGGGCAGAGCTTCTCTCTCTAAGAGGCTTGGGATCTTATGATGTTGTGGTGTTGGTGTCTAAAACCAAAGGGGGGGGGTATTTATAGGATCCTTAAACCAATAGGGAGGGAAAGGGAAATTCCCTAACCAATGGGGGTAAAAGATGGTTTTTTTTTGGACCAATGGGAAGAAAGTATGAAGATTTGGACTAATGGGAGGGAGAGTAATTTTCTATAGCCAATGGGGTGAAAAGTAAATTTTTTGGACCAATAAGGTAAAATGATTCCTTTTTTGACCAATAGGAGGCTACGACATAGGGTATGCTAGTGGGGAAGTATAAGTGTGAACAGGCAGGGCTGCAGGGGGCACGGGCATGGCTATAAGGGGTGCGGGTTGTGGCTGTAGGGGGTGCGAGCTCTGGCTGTAGGGGGCACGAGCTATGGCTACAGGGGGCATAGGCTATGACTATAGGGGGCACGGGCTGTGGCTGCAGGGGGTGCATGAGGCATGCACGGGGTTTGTGGGCTGGCCTGCTGGCTGGCCAGCGTGCGCAGCACATGCATAGAAAATGTGATTTTCTGAGGACGATTGCGGGAGATCCGACAATCCGATTTTGACATACCATATATCATTGGAATCGTCTTTCCAAGCACTATCCATCCATATGGTCATCATGATTGGATTTCTTTGTATATAAAAAGTCAAAATTTGACCCTCTTTTCTCTCACGTAGGATTTTGGGGTTTTCAGGTAGGTGGGGAAGGTTTCCAAGTCACTTAATAAATCATCTCTATCGATCGGAAGCATGAAGTCACGTCCTAAATGTACAATTCATCATAGCTAGAGGAGGGTGACAAAATTTGGTGTCTACACGTGTAGCCCTTCCATAGCCTATCCCCAACAAAATCTCTGTCGAAGTGCCATCTCAGCCTAGCCCTCCCCTATAGCCTATCCCCAGCAGAAGCTTTTCCAGAGTGCCACCTTAGCTAGCCCTCTTATAGCCTATCCCCTGCAGAAGATCTATCCGAGTGCCACCTTAGTCAAAATCTAGAAGTAGCCCATCCCTAGTGGAATCTCTACCGAATTGACACCTCAATCTAAGCCTGAAAGTAACCGTTCCTAACTAGAACTCTAGCCAAATATTACTACAGTCAACATCTCTCAAAAAAGGAAGTTGTAGGTCAAGACCATCTTCTCCTGATCCGGGAGAATCCACAAGAAAGTTTGTGCCAATACTAATCGGGGGTCCACCACTCTTGACCTAAAATAGGGGTCAAGCTTAGGTATAATTTATCATCAAAATTAGCATAATGTAGACTTTAGATTGACCTTGTTTTAGTGTACATAATTATTTAAATTCAATCAATGTATATATGTGTGATAACTAAGCCATGCATGCAGAATAAGAATAATTGTGGAAAATGTTCATTCTCAAGCATCAAATAAGAAGATCGGTTGAACCAGGTAGATTGGGTGCCTAACACCTTCCCAATTCTACAACCTGACATGTACCCTAAATCTCTGGACCAAACCAACTTTCAGACCCTTTTCTTAGGAATTGGGCCCACCCCCGGGCGCTAGGCCCATAATCCTAGGTGGTGACTCTAAACCCTTTTGTATGATCCCGATCCCCCGTATTAGACCATCATCAAATCCCCATCTCAATGACAACCTTTACACTCCTGCGAAATAGGCCTCCACGTATCTCCAAGCAGCGATACAGTGCTGCAGGGCCAGTGGGGCCCGTGGTAAGCGCACACAACACACCCCTCGCTAAGAAAGGGAAAGAGAGGAGAGAGGGCCAAATGCAAGCCTTTTTCTCCGTCCCAAAAGAGGAGGGAGGAAGATCTTTTTCCGGCTATGACCCTTACACCTAATGCTATTCCATCCTTGACTTTAGAGAATTACATTAAATAAATGAGAACCCCTTTGGTTTAGGGTTTACAAGGATGGATTTACTTTAAATTACATCCCTGAACCCTTCCTAAGAGTAGGGATTCTGCCACAGGGTACTGAATTTAATCCATAGGAATTGAATTGCATCCCCTAATCAGTAAAACCCCTAAACCCTAACATGCTACCCTATTGTACAGCCATTAAAGAGCTAGTTCTTACCTCAATTTGTAGGTACAGAAGTGGGTAGAAGATATAGCAGCTTGTGTGTGGCAGCAGCTACATGCACAACCCTCTTCTTCCTTTCTTTCTGTCCTTCTCTTCTTCGTCTCTTCTTGTTCCTCCTTCCCTTTTCTTTCTTTCTTCCCTTCTTCTTTCTCCTCTCTATTTTCATTCGTATAAGGCAACAAAGGAAAGCAGTAACCGACCTTCCACCCCCCCTTTTTATAAGCTAAAAAAGGTCTATTGGGCAAAAACCCATTTTAGAAAAACTCATTTTTCCCAACTTTAAACTCAAATAACTTTCTATAGAAAATGGGTTTCAACATGAAACCAATTGCATTTAATTCTTTCAACATGCCCTATTCTATGGTGAGAATGGGTGGATTAACCCTGCAAGGTAGTGGGACCCATAGAGGAAAAACATCAATTCTAGGCATTCTGTTACTCGAACCGGCAGGCCGATTGGCCAGAGGCTCTCCAGCTGGTTAGGCCCATTTTGGTCCTCTGTTGCCTAGTCTTCTGTCTAAGGTACCCCACCTTATGTGGGACCCTTCCCCACTCATGTAGGCATCCTTAAAGCTATCCAAACCCTACAATAAGATATCCTTTTCCCTTATAGTCAACTGATTATAAGTCCTTTCCACCATGTACCCTTCTCCAAAATTTTCTATTTCTAAGGCTAGGGTCTGAAATTAGGGTGTTACAAATGCACAAAAAAGGGGAATTTTAAAAAAAATTCCCTAATAATTAAGAATCAAATCATGGGACAATTATTTGGGATTGGGAAATAATAAGGACCATTCAAAAATATTTGATTATTATTTTTTATACGGAAACTAATCGAAAATATTTTATTATTATTTTTCCATATGAAAACTAACTGAAAAGGTACAAATAATGCACATAAGGCGTGATTTCCCCTTATAGCTTTATTTTGGAGGAACTGGGAACCATAAAACGTGGAATTTTTTTTTCCTTAATTTATTATTATTATTATTATTATTATTATTATTAATATTATTATTATTATTATTATTAATATTAATATTATTATTATTATTATTATTATTATTATTATTATTATTATTATTATAAATCAATCTCTTTTATTTCTATCCATTTTTTGCAAAGAGAAAACAAAAGGTTTTGTAGAGACTAGAGTAGAGAAGAAAGATAACAACAGATTAAAAAGAGACTGAAGGGTGGAAGAGGGTTTGCCAAATGGCTCTTCTGGGCAGCATTTAGTGTGATTAATGTTATTAAATTGTCTATTGATTCAGTATTTGATTAGCATTTGATTGTGAAATGTCTCTCTCCCTTTCTTACAGGAGATTCATTCACAGATGAACTGATGAGCACATTTATGTGTGAAATCTAGGGTAGTAAAACATACATTTTACATATTTAGAATGGAGCTACCTTGGGTTTTACTCTCTTTTTGTAGGTTTTATATTTTCAAGGCCTTAAGGACTATCGGGAGCCATATCTTCAATTTTACACGTAAAGA
>NC_056563.1:29142417-29168031 GCF_013358625.1 Macadamia integrifolia | reverse complement strand
AAAAAAATGGGAGAACCAAAAATTGTCCAAATCTTCTCTCTCCTCCACATCATCACCAAAGATTGTCCAAATCACACAAAGGAAGAAAAAAAAAGTCGTCCCTAGGAGAGAGAAAAAAAAAAGAAGAAAAATAAATTAGAAGAAAAAGGAAAGAAAATAAGCAAAAAATTTTAGGAAATTTATTTCTCTCTTCTCTCTCCTCCATCTTAGCACTTTTGGACTCAAAAGATCTCACAATCAATTGTGGGTTTCTCTCTTTTAGGAAAGAGAAAATTGTTACCCTACCTCTCCATTCCCTATAAATACAACTCATGTAAGAGGAGGAGACACAATTCATTCTTCTTCTAGTTTTTTTTTAGTTGCTCTCTATCTCCCTCTCTCACTCTTTGGTTTTAGTTCTTCTCTATTTTTGCTTTAATCACTTTTGTAATAGTTTTTTTTTATTTCAATTAATGCAAGTACTCTTTTATTTTTATTCAGTTCTTTTTATGTTTATGATTTATGCAATTGAGTTGTAATTTTTTAAGTTATAGTTCTAGGCTTAGATCTAGGTGACAAGATCACGAGCCGTGGAGCAATATTTTTTTTTTCAAGTTCAAGCATTGATTTAAGTAGGCTCCTTCAGTAGTCTTTTCTCCCCCCTCTCATTCCCTCTTCTAACTACCCTTTCTTTCTTAATTTAGGATTTTTATTTTCAGTCGTTACATTATTGCTATCCCTCTCCCCCAAGGTTCATGGCTAGTGTATGTGTTGGCTTTGCCCCTCCTGGCCATAGAACCATCAATTTATTACTTTTATTTTAATTGTCTCCCTTTCCCTAAAGCCAAGTAGAGAAACCCTTGTAAGAGTAACTCTCTGGTCAAGTAGGGAAGCTCATATTATGATGCATCCCTCGGGCTAAGTAGAGAAACCTGCTTGTGAGTCTCTCTCTAGCTTTATCCCATTTCTTTTACTTTATTTTTATTTCAGCATTTTTTTTCCTTTATTATTATTATTTTTTAATTGCGTGGGTTGTTTACTTTTAGTTATTTATTTATTTAATTTTTAATTGTGTGGCTTGCATCTTTAAATTCTTAGATGACGAATGGTTAAGACGTTATTTTTAGGACGGTAATTAGAATTAGATCACAACCATTAATCAGTTCACTTTCGCATTATTAAAAGAAATAAAAAATAAGGTGGCTGCTCTCCCTGTGTTCGACCCGTAGCTACACTGATTCGTACGCTTGCGGTTACATTTTAAATCTCAAACATGAACCCTTGCCTATATATAACAGAGAGAAGACAAAAAAGCAACTACATTAGCACACAATTTCTAAATTTCAGATTTCTCTGCTCGAATCACTAGCATATCATTTCTCAATTACACAAAAGAGCAACTATAATACCAGAGAATTTCTCAATTTCAGATTTCTTTGCTCTCGTGTCACTAGCATTGTATTTCTTAATTTTAGATATTACACATCCACAAGGAACGTTTGCCACACTAAAATTTATTTATTTATTTATTGTTTTTGTTATTATTTTTTCTTATACTGATGATGAGCGGAAATTTCCTTATATTTTTAAATTAAGTGGATCATTGGGTAGTGTAGGCATATCGTCCACAATAAGTATTCCCACATGGAGAATCATATGTGGCATTGTCTAGAGGAATATCAATGTCAACAACAAAAGTTTTACTACAAAATGACAAAGGAAAAAAAGAGAAGGGATCTTATACAAAAAATGTTGTCTACAAAGAAGTTTTAATACTAAACAGATACAATAATCAACTATTTTATTTATACATGTTTAAAATATTTTACTCAACTATTCTTTAAGATTGTTTCAAATATTTTACTTTTGCTATCTTTTCTCATTTCAGTGAAAGCCGCATGCACCACATTCAAGGTTGTGATGAACATGTTAGTTTACTGCCATTTTTTTATCTCATTTCTTTAGTATTCTCCCCTTCATCACTATCACTAAGATCCTGTCCTATCATTATGTTGCTAAAATCAGGTTGAGGATACTTGATTTGTAGAGGAATAAGTTGGGAATCCCAAAAGACAGTTCATGTTGGAACTATCAGGTTTGTTTACTACCAATTTTTATCTCTTTTATATAGCTGTAGGTTTTATGTGTAGATTCTTTCTTTCTCTCTCTCTCTCTCTCTCTCTCTCTCTCTTAGCTATTTTCTATTACAATTTAAATGCATAGTAATGAAATTCTACATATGTTTACATTGTTGCTTTCATTGCAATTTAAAAGTATTTGTAATGAAGTCTACATGTGTCTATACTTTATTCCTTTGTTAATTTAATTCTGACAAATAAATTGTTTGAAAAAGTTCTCATATAGTTCATTTTATTAGTCTACGAGATAGAGCTCAGGTGAAGAAGTTATTGCACTATATTGTGGAAGAAGCTCCAGATGATGCTGAAAGCAAGCATGTTTTCAAGTACACCACTATGACTTTATAAAAGATTAGTTTTTTCATAATTAATGCTTCATGGTTTATAATATTATCATTATATTAATTTTTTATTAATATTTCTCTTTATTGCTTGTGAGAGAATTATTTGTGAGATTAATGTTATTCTCAAGACCTTGGTAGAGGAAGACGATCTATATGTTTCTTATATTTGCATCTCCTTTCTATTATGGGAATTGTCTTTGCTAGTACGGTCGTGCCTATGGCTAGTGGCTCTCTTTCCTCTGGATCCGAGTATGGAGTGAGCGACTGGTGGATACCGAAAGTGGAGGAGCATGGCCAGGATTGTGCTTATGATTATTGTGTATACGCGGCACCATGAGGTGTTTGGCATATTTTTGATTATTTTGGTACGAGCTTGTGGATGGTACATTTTAAACTTATTAGCTATAAGTCATGGATGATTGTAAACAGAATAACTCAGTTATGGATATCAATTATCATTAGACATTTTCCCCATTTCATTGATGATTCCACTATTGTACTCTGATTTCGTTGCTTTTGATTGGTTTGTGATGTGAGAATATGAAATGTTAAGGTACTACGATCAGAGATCCTGATAGGTTTGTAAGATAGGTATGTGTCTTACTCATACCACCGATATTCCTAATGATAAGTTGGGTCCACTGGAAGTGGGGTATGACAACTATGGTATCAGAGCGCGATGCTCTGCCTTGACTCAAATCTCAGCCAAACCATGATTTTAGGGAAATTAGAATTTAAATAAAAATCTCAAAGACAACAATTTATAGAATTGCACAATTAGGAGACAAGCATAGGTGTTAAAGTCGTTTCATTAAATAAGGAATTTGATTGCATAAGCTTATACCTTTTCATAAAATAAAAACAAAAAGCTGGAAATCCTAACTAGCCTAATTCTAAGAAACTCAAACAATTGAAAGAAATGATAGAAAATAAAATTCAACTAAAGTCTAGAACATGAAATCTCAAAGAAAACACTGAAAGGAAAATCCTGAAACTATAGTGGCAACATGCCACTACTCTTGTTGATGTTGCTGCAACTAGTGCTACCCTTGGCCTTGAGCCTAGTTCGGACCATGTGTTTCTAGAGGTGGCATCAGTAAGGCGAGGTGAAAGACCATCACCTACATCTATGCCTTTAGGGAGGCCACCCTATTGTCTATTAAATAATAGTTCCTATCCATGCTCTCAAGGTGGTTGTCCATGCTGCTCAGTAGAGCTGTAGTAGTGTCTAGATGGGCCATAACATCTTTGAGACCATAAGGCCTGACAACCCTTATGCCCTGGGAAGTGGAGACTACTCTGGAACCCATAGCTGTGAGGGTAGCGGCAGAAAATGGACTTATGCGTGTCGATTCTATCCTCTCTCCTCTCCTTCATCTCTTCTCTTGTGAGGGGGAAAGTGTGTTGTGTGTGCTTACCTTACGGGCCCCACACCACCATATCACCGCTTGGTGATATGTAGAGGCCTATTTTGTAAGAGTGTGAAATTTATCATTCGAGATGGGGGTTTGATGATGGTCTGATATGGGGATCGAGATCATATAAATGGGGGTTTGGAGTCGTCACCTAGGGTTATGGGACCCCTGGGTGGGCCTAATTCTTGAGAAGAGGGCCCGAAATTTGGTCTGGTCTAGATATTTAGGGTAAGTGTCAAGTTGTAGGATTGAGAAGGTATAAGGCACCCAATCTACCCGGTTCGACTGGTCTTCCTACTAGATGCTTGAGAATAAACATTTTCCACAGTTATTACTATTCCACATGCATGGCTAAGTTCACACATATATATATTGACTAAGTTCATGCATATATATATTGACAGAGTTTAAACTACTATACACACTAAGATAAGGTCTATATAAAGTCTACATGATGACAAGTTGGTTGAGAAACTGTACTTGAACTTAACCCTTCTTTCGGGTCAAGAGGGGTGGGCCCTTGATTAGTACCTACTCAGACTGTCTTTCGGATTCTCTTAGCCCAGGGGAAGATGGTCTTGACCTCCAACTTCCTTTCTTAAGAGATGTTGACTATGATGGTATGCGGACAGAGTTCTGGCTAGGAATGGCTACTTTCGGATTATTTGGATTCGGACAAAGCTTTGGCTAGGGAAGGTTATTTCTGGGCTTAGGATGATGTGGCACTCTAACAAAGCTTCCGCTGAGGATAGGCTAGGGGAGGGCTAGGCTGAGGTGGCACTTTGGCAGAGCTTCTGCTAGGAATAGCTATTTCTGGAAAGATTCCAGGGGCACTCGGATAGGGCTTCCGCTAGGAACTACTATTTTTGGAAAGAAATGGATTGACCTAAAAATGGATTGAAGATCCCCAAAGCCCCGAAGAACACTTTAAAGATCCAAATAGAGCTCCGGATCTTGACAAAGATGTCTTCATAGACCTGAAGAACTTTAATGGGGGAGGGATTTCTATTTTTGGTACAGCTCAAGAACACTCAAAGGGGGAGGCTAAGAACATACTATTTTTGGCGAAAACTGAATTGGACTAAGAACTTGGATTGAAGATCTTCAAAGTCCCGAAGAACACTTCAAAGATCTGAACAAGATTTCGGATCTTGACGAAGATCGCTCCGAAGACCCTAAGAAAATCAAGAGGGGGAGGGGGGGAGGAGGAGAGAGGGTTTCACTACTATGGAGTGAGGTGGGGTTGTTTGGTGTGTGAAATCCAAAGGAGGGGGTATTTATAGGATTTTTAGACCAATGGGGTGGAGGGAGAATTTTTACCCAACAGAAAAAAGAGGGTTCTTGGACTAAAATGGGTGAAGAGGGCTTTTATCCAATAGCTAAAAGGGGTTCTCGGACAAAAATGTGTGAAGAGGGCTTTTATCCAATGGGTAATAGGGGTTTTTTGGGAAAGAGAATCCTTAGCCAAAAAAGTGGGTTTTTGGTCTTGAATCTCTTCACGCACCGAGCCAGTGGAATACCAATTCCAGCCATTGACAGCGGCGCTTAAGATTAGGCTGAGGTGCATAGGGTATGGCCAGTATGGGAGGGTAGGCAATGTGTTCAAAGTGTGTGGGTAATGGCATTGGTGCGCAACACAAGTGTATAGCACATGGCACGTGGGGCAGCACGCATATAGGCATAGGCAGGGCAACATGCACATATGCGGGCTATGGCCAGAGGGGGTGCGGGCTATGGCCAGAGGGGGTGCGGGCTATGGCCAAGGGGGCATAGGCTATGGCCAAAGGGGGAGCGGGCTATGGCCAGAGGGGGCATGGGCCATGGTCAGAGGGGGTGTGTGCTATGGCTATAGGGGACGTGGGTTATGGCCAGAGGGGGCGTAGGCTTGGGCAACAGCAGGGCTGGCAGCCATGGGTAGCAGCCATGGGCAGTAGCCATAGGTAGCAACAGGGCTTGCTGGCATGCACTAGGTAGCAACTAGCATGTAGCATGCATATGGGCTGGCCTGCTGACCAGCGCGCAGCATGTATGCGAGTTGGCCTACTTGCCAGCATGCTCGATTATGGATTTTTCCGATAACAATCATAGGAGATCCGACTGTCCAATTTTAACGTGCCACATATCATTGGAATCATATTTTTGAGTACTATCCATTTGTAAGGTCATCTTGACCAGATTTCTTCGCATATAAAAAGTTAAAATTGGACCCTCTTCTCTCTCGCACGGGGGTTTTTAGGGTTTTGTGGTAGGGGAATGTTTTTGGGTTTTTGGGTATATAGGGGATGAATTTTGGGGTATTTGGGTTGGTAGGAGACGTTTCCAGGTTTCCAATAGGCTTGCCAGTGCGCACTGCATATGTACAGGGAAACTGTAATTTCTTAGGGATGATCACGGGAGTTTTGATGGTCTGATTTTGACATGCCATCTATCATCGGAATTGTATTTCTGAGCACTATCCATCTGTATGGTCATCTTGACCAGATTCCTTTGTATATAAAAAGTCAAAATTGGACCCTCTTCTCTCCCGTGCAGGGTTTCCAAGGTTTTCAGGTGGGGGAATGTTTTCGGGTTTTCTTAGTTCATCATCTTTGTTGATCAAAAGTCAGAAGTTACGTCCAAGATCCACATTTCATCATAGTCAGGGGAGGGTGAAAAAATTAGGTGACTACAAAATGCCCTCTTTGGCAGAGGCCTATGCCAATAGCCGAAGGACAAAGAAAAGACTATCACATTTTGTCACCCGGAGCATGTACTACCGTCATATTTTCTCATTAATGACATAATTGAAAATGCAACAGGTAATATCTCTTAACTGCTTTAAAGTTGAGGACTTACCTAAGACGTTGATGGTAGGAAAGAAATTTGAGCCCTTTCAATCCTGTTAGAAGATGTTGAACTAATGTTTTGTAGCTATTTGAGCCCTCCTGCAGAAAATGTTAGTACATGAAAAATGTTCTTCCTAGGCTGGACTTCCATCCGATAGTCCGAGGGATTGATCTATCATTTGCAGAGATTTGAGCCCCCCTGCAGAAGATGTTAGTATCTGATTTTTGGATTTTCATTAGCTGGGCTTCACATGTGCCAGTTCAGGGAATTTGGTCTCCAGACTGGGTCTTTCAAACCAATTTGGACTATCTGGTCTTCCAGGCATATTCTTTCGAATCGGGCTAGGTTATCTGGTCTTCCTGGAAGATTCTTATAAAACGAGTTGGGCTATCATGTCTTCCAAGTGGGTTCTTTCAAATCGGGCTGGGCTATCTGGTCTTCTAGGCGAGTTCTTTCGAACCAGTCTGGGCTCTTTTGAACCAGTTTAGGCTATCTGGTCTTCTAGGTGGGTTCTTTTGAAATGGACCGGGCTACCTGGTCTTCCAGGCTGGTTCTTTTGAACCAGGTTGGGCTATCTGCTCTTCTGGGTGGGTTCTTTCAAATTGGGTTAGGCTATCTGGTCTTCCAGGTGGGTTCTTTCGAATCGAGCAGGGCTATCTGGTCTTCCAGGCTGGTTCTTTCGAATTGGTCTAGGCTATCTAGTCTTCTAGGCATGTTCTTTCTAATCAGTTTGGGTTATCTGGTCTTTTAGACGGGTTCTTTTAAACCAGTTTGGGCTATGCATATATGGGTGCACAGGGTAGGCAGTACCACGTGACAGATAGCATATGGGGTAGGCAGGGTGTGTGCGGGGTGCTGGCAGGGGCATGTGGCACAGGGTGCATGGGACAGGTAGCATGCATTGGGGCTAGTAGGCATGCAAGGCATACAGGCGGGGGTGCACGGCACTGGCAGGAGTGGCATTGGCATTCATGTGGGAGGGCTGGCAGGGGTGCGAGGGCTGGTGGGCATGCGAGGTATGCAAGCAGGGGCACACAGCACTGGCAGGCATGCATAAGGGCTGGCAGACGCACAAGGCATGCAGGAGGGGCCATGCTGAACTGGCTGGAGCGCGCGAGGGCTAGCGTGGGTGTATGGGGTGCTAGATAGTGAGCGCGAGGGGGCTAACAGGTTGCGTAGAGGTTGGCAGGCGTGCGTGAGGCAGGCCATAATGTGCAAGACTAGGTGTAATTTTCCAGGAACGATTATGGGAGATTCAACGATCCGATTTTGACATACCATATATCATTGGAATTGTAATTTTGAGTACTATACATCCGTATAGTCACCTAGGATCGAATTCCTTTGTATATAAAACATCATAATTGGACCCTCCTTTCTCTTGGAAGGGATTTTTTGGACTTTGGGTGAGTATGAGATGTTTATGGGTTAGATTACCTCAATTAATTATCATCTCTATCAATCGAAAATAAGAAGTGATGTCCAAGATCCGTAATTCATCAGAGCAAGAGGAGGGTGAAAAAATTGGGTGTCTATAGAATGCCCCTCTTTGGCCGAGGCCTGTGCCAAAGGCTGAAGGACAAAGAAAAGAATGACCACATTTTGTCATCCAGAGCATGTATTGTTGTCATCTTGCTCATTAATAATGGAGTTGTAAATGCAATAAGTAATATCTCTCAACTACTTTAAATTTTAGGGCTTACCTGGGCTGCCGAATAGGAAAGAAATTAGTTGTTCTTCTAATCCTGCATAAAACATTAGTACTTGATCATTGACTTTTCCTATGCTGGGCTTCCATGTGCCAATCTAGGGAATTTGGTCTCTAGGCTGGGTCTTTTGACCCAATCTGGGCTATCTGGGACCGTCGATTATAAGAAAGAAATTTGCTACTCTTTCCATCTTGTAAAAGAAAAAAAATATTTAATTCTTGAATTTTCCTTGGCCGGGCTTCCATTTGCTAGCTTAGGGAATTGATCAATGTGATCAAGCCACTCGGGGCCAATTCAAAGAGATTGGGCCACCTAGGGCCAGTTTAATGAGATTAGGCCACCTGGGGCGGGGTCAATGAAATTGGGCCACTTGGGGGCGAGTCAATGAAATTGAGCCATCTGGGGCGGGGTCAATGAAATTGGGCCACCTGGGGCTAGTTCAATGAGATTTTTCTTTCCTTGATTTTTTTGTTGATTTGGGTTCTTGAATTTGAATCATGAGATTGGAACCTTAAATTTGGACCTTTGAATCTTGAAATTTGGCTTTTGATTTTTGGAATCTTGCTCTTTGGCTTTTGATTTGGAATCTTGAATTCTACCTCTTGAATTGGATTTTCACCTTCCCTTTTCATGTGGTATAATTTTCATCTACCACACAAACTTGGATTTCACCTTCCATTTTCATGTGATGTAATTTTCATCTACCAATTAAATTTGCTTCCAATTTCATGTTATGTAACTTTTATCTACCAATTAAATTTCACCTTCCACTTGAATTTGATTTTCACCTTCTAATTTCATGTGATGTAACTTTTATCTACCAATTAAATTTCACCTTCCACTTGAATTTGATTTTCACCTTCCAATTTCATGTGATGTAACTTTTATCTACCAATTAAATTTTGACTTGGATTTCACCTTCCACTTTAATGTAATTTTTATCTACCACAAGAAATTACTTTAAATTTTGTATATCTTTTTCT
The DNA here is from genome assembly GCF_013358625.1 of Macadamia integrifolia. Taxonomy (NCBI): domain Eukaryota; kingdom Viridiplantae; phylum Streptophyta; class Magnoliopsida; order Proteales; family Proteaceae; genus Macadamia; species Macadamia integrifolia. The sequence goes on along the minus strand of NC_056563.1, from coordinate 29,158,637 downwards.
TTTTCTTTTTCCTTTTCCCTGCCCATGTTTTATTCCTTCTTCTTTTTGTATTACCAGATTTTATGAATGAAAATCTATTGGTGACATAAAGACAATTTTATTTATGAATTTGAATTTTTAGGCACGATTAATTCCATAACTCAAGTCTTCATTAGAATAATTGGAATAATATGAAAGTCCAAATATCACACTATTTTACTGGATGTGACCCAAAAATCCTCGTATTTGCTTCTCAGTGCACTTCTTGGATTGCTTTGATTTTGATAGGGTCAACTTCGATGCCCTTTCACTTATCAGGAATCCCAATAACTTTCTTGCCGTTGCCCTGAATACACACTTTTGAGGATTCAACTTCAGTTGATACTTCTTGATTCTTTCAAAGAATCGTCTTAGTGAGGGAATATGCCCCTATCGATCCTTAAGTTTACTAACATGTCGTCCACGTAAACTTCCACATCATTATTCATCATGTCATGCAATATGGCTGTAGCTACTCTTTGATAAGTTGCCCTAGCATTCTTTAGTCCAAAAGGAATCACCTTAAAACAATAGGTTCCCCATAGAGTGGTGAAGGTTGTCTTCTCACGATCCTCTAGGTGCATGCTCACTTAATTGTATCCTGAGAATCCATCCATAAATGATAACAAGGTATGCTCCGCTGTGATGTCCACCAATACATCAATGTGAGGTAATGGGAAGTCATCTTTAGGGCTTACCTTGTTAAGATCTCGGAAGTCTATGAACATTCGTACCATGCTATCTTTCTTTGGCACTGGTACTATGTTGGCCAACCATTAGGGAAACTTCACCACTTGGAGAAACCTTGCATTCCACTATTTCATAGCTTTTTCTTTGAACTTTTCACTCCATTCTGCATGCATCCTTCTGAGCTTCTGCTTGACAGGCCTTGCCCCAAGGTAGGTTGGCAAACGGTGTTGCATAATGTTGGGATCTATACCTGCATATCCTCATAAAACCATACAAAAACTTCAATGAACTCTTTCAGAAGACTAATCATCTGCTCCGCTCCTTCGTCATCCAGGGTACTACCAATTTTTACCTCTCAAAGGCATTGGTCGGTTCCTAGATTAATAACCCGGGTATCCTCACTAGGCTTTCTTTGATTTACATTGTGTAGACATCTAATTTTGTCACCCCTGGCTATGATGAATTGTAGATCTTAGACGTGAATCTTTGCTTTCGATCAATAGAGATGATAATTAATTAAGAAAACCTAGAAACATCCCCTACCTACCCTAAAACCTCAAAAATCCCATATGGGAAAAAAGGGGGTCCAATTATGAATTTTATATACGAAAGAATCCATTCAGGATGACCATATGGATGGATAGTACTTGGAATTATGATTCCAACGATATATGGTACATCAAAATCAGACCGTCGGATCTCCCGTAGTCGCTCCTGTGAATTTACACCTAGTTGGGTGCATCACGGCCGGCTAGCCAGCCCTGCATGCATGCTGCGTGCATTGGCCAACCAGCTAGCTAGCCCTACATGCATGCTGCGCACACTGGCCAGCCAGCCAGCTAGTTGGCCCAGTAAGCATGCCACGTGTGCTGGCCTACCAGCCAGCCAACCAACCCTTGCACTCAAGCCACGTGCCCTCGAGTGCCTACCCAGTGCCCCTACGTGCCGGCCTCAAGCCCCTGTGCACAGGCTGTGCACCCTTGCTAGCCTGCTTCATGTGCCCCAGTGTGCCAACCTCGTGCCCTGCGTGTGCATTGTGCATCCTTGCCAGCTTGCTCCGTGCACCCCTAGTGCCTGCCTCGAGCCCTCTCGCATGAGCTGTGCACCCTCACCAGCCTGCTCTGCACTCCCCCTCGTGTTAGCCTCCCGCCCCCATATGCACTATGCACCCTCACCAGCTTGCTCCGTATGCCCCCGTGTGTCAGCCTTACGCCCCATGCCTGGCAACCCCATCCGTCCTTACCTGCCAACCCCGCACACACCTAGCCTGTTCTATGCACCCATGCATGCCCGTGACCCCTTGCCCAGCTGCATATGCCGTCATCAATAGCCTGAATATGTGTTCTGCTGACCTAGTGTCTCTTCACCCAATTGTGCACCTTTATCATACCCTACTTCATAACCTCCCATTGGCCCAAAAAGGACTCTTTTTACCTTATTGGCCCAAAAAACTTACTTTTTCCCTATTAGTCCAAGAAAATCATCTTCCACCCCATTGGTCCAAATTTTCATATTTTCATCCCATTGGTTTAGAAAAACCACATTTTCCCTCATTGGCGAAGGGAATTCCCTTTCCCTCCCTTTTGGGTCAGGAATTCTATAAATAACCCCTCCCTTTGGTTTGACATACCACAACAACCCAAGCCTCTTTGTGAGCATCCTTTTGTAAAGAAGCTCTACCTTGTCTCCTCCCCTCTCCCCCTGTGAGGTTTTTCTAGTCTTCAGAGAGATCTTCATAAGTCTTCAGATCTTCAAAGTGTTCTTCGGGCCTTCGAAACTCTTCAATCCTTTGCCTTCTTTGAGTGAGTTTTGGTAGGAAAAGTTTCCCCTTAGTCTCCCTCTCCCTTTTGAGGTTCGTCAAGCCTTCAAAGAGATCTTTATAAGAACTAAAGTGTTCTTCGGATCTTCGAAGTGTTATTCGGGCCTTCGAAGTTTCTCAATCCCTAGAAGATAGTCAATTCCCAGTGGAAGCTCTACCGGAGTACCCATGGCCTAATCCTCCCATAGCCTATCCTCAATGGAAGCTCTACTTGTGTGCCACCTCAGCCAAAACTTGGAAGTAGCCGATCCCAAGCAGAAGCTTTGCCAAATCAATACCATAGTTAAAATCTAAAAGTAACCGTTCCTAGTCGAAACTCTATCCAATCAATATCTCTCAAGAAAAGGAAGTTGGAGGTCAAGATCATCTTCCCCTGAGCCAGGAGAATCCAAAAGACAGTTCATGCTAGTGCTAATCAGGGGTCCACCCCTCTTAATCCGAAACAAGGGTCAACCTCAGGTATAATTCCTTAACAGAATTAGAAAAATGTAGACTTTATATTGACCTTGTTCTAATGTACATAGTTATTTAAATTCAGTCAATGTATATATGTGTGATAACATAGCCATGCATGCGGAAGAGGAATAATTATGAAAAATGTTCTTTCTTAAGCATCTAGTAGGAAGACCGGTTGAATCGGGTAGATTGGGTGCCTAACACCTTCCCAACTCTATAACCTGACCCTTACCCTTGACCAGACCAATTCTCAGGCCCTTTTCTAAAAAATTGGGCCCATCCCCGGGTCCTAGGCCCATAATCCTAGGTGGTGACTCCAAACCATTTTGCATGTCCCAATCCCCGTATTAGACTATCATCAAATCCCTGTCTCGAATGACAAATTTTACACTCCTACAAAATAGGCCTCCACGTATCTCTAAGCGGCGATACGGTGATGCGAGGCCCACGGGTAAGCACACACGATGCACCCCTCCCTCATGAAAGAGAAAGAGAGGAGAGAGGATGGAATATATGCAAGTCCTTTTTCCCCCCACCAAGGAGGAAGAGAGATCTCATCTCCGGCTGGTACCCTCACAGTGGCGACTCCACTAGGGATAAATGTCAAGCTTCCGACACTAGATGCTACCTCTAAATGTAAGAACATTTTTCACCACATCTATTTGAAAACTTTTTTGGCTAACCGCATGTTTGTATTTGTACTCGCTAACTACATCATGCATCGTGCTCGAAGTGAAATCATTTGGTGAGAGACTCTGTGTTATGCCCACACCCTCGAGGAGGTCAGTGCATGTCATGGAGAGTACTCTGAGAGAAAATGGTAGTCGCTACCTATACAAGGGTATGAGGTATTATTAGACGGTGAGGATGCTCATAATTGTGCCAGCATCCTCGGGGAGGTCTATGCACTTTATGACATTCTGAGATCGAATAATGATATTCCTGCATTACACTTTTACACACAATCACTCAGGGTTCCACCACCCCGTGGCCAGTTGCTTAACCTCGTGTGTCATCCATGGTTTAAAGTATCTCCGATACCGATACGATACCCTCCGATATGTATCTTAAATTTAGCCGATCGACATGATATACCGATACAATATATGGAATTTTTAAAATCCTTTCGTATCTATATATATTACGATACATACCAATATGCACCGATACGCTATCGATACGTACTGATACTCTATAGAAAATATAAAATCGAGGTGAAATATACATTTCGGTATGTATTGGTAAGTATCGGTGAGTATTTGTATGTATCGATCGGTACGTATCGATGAGTATCAAATGTATCGGTGAATATCGATATGTATCGATTAGTATATATCGGTGAGGATCGGTACGTATCGAGCAGTACGTATCGATGAGTATCGGTACATATCGGTATGTATAGATACAGTGCGCTACGGTCATATAATGGCCAAGATGATAATTTTTTCAGAAAACACAATTTTTTGAGGGGTTTTTATTCCAAAGTTGCTGCCAGTCATATTTCTCTCTAACTAAAGTGAAAATCAAGGTTGGGAGCAACGATTTTACATTTAAAAAGGTGTTTCATATCCATTTATGTGCGTATCTTTAGCATATCTTACAGTATCTCCGATACGATTTGATACCCTTCGATATGTATCTTAATTTTAGTCAACCGTTACAGTGACCGATACCGATACTTTAATCCTTGGTGTCATCATGAGTAATAGGCAAGGAAGTCACCCCCTTGATCTTGTACTCACGGGTATATCAAAAGGATCACGTACCTTACATATATAAATCCTATCAAGGAAGCCTTGTTGGTCCTATTGCATCCACCGTATGCTCAGATCATATAGGAAATAGATGGAGAACGTTAGAAATGCCACAAGCTGATCTGTAGAATTTTTTTGCAGTCTTGAAAAGGAATTTTCCTATAATACATTCTAGTCATAACTCTCCTAAGTGGGTTTTGGATAAAAGGTCTCCTTCCTCCTTAGAAATGAAATAGGGATGATTTGGCATACGCGATCTAGGCTGATTTCTGTCAAAGTCCCATAAAATTTTGAATTGTCCAAAAGACCTGAGGAAACTAGGAGGAAGGTCACCTAGTGGGGTAAGATTTAAGGAAAGCATGACTTTATTGATGGTAAATGTCTTAATAGGAGTATTCTGGTCAAGCCATTTGTGTGAACCTCCTGCTTATGATATTGAGTAGACTAGGGGCATCAATCCCTACCCACTATCTATCATTAAGCGGACTAACTTTGGATGGATCATTGGTTGACAATTGAGTGGATGAATGAATAAAGGGTTGGGAATATAAGAATCCTAAAATCATCCACTTTTGGTTCAGGCACAATTCCACACCTCAAGTATTCCTCGTGCTCCATTTGGGCACGTCAGGGTAACTGATTGACTCGATTAAGTTCAATGTCAAAATGGCAAATCAACCTTTAGAAGTATGTGTGAAGCATCAGGAGATTGAGACATTAAGACTACAACCTACAAAAGGATTCACCGCCTTCTTGATGAGGTTTAGGGACAAGGCCATCAAGATGGCAGATCGGCCTTCAGAAGCAGAGCAATTAGAAATGTTGATTGAAAACTTGTCAAAGCCTTATTATGATGTCCTTTACTATCAACATCTGCAAACTTTTGACGCCTTGATAGCCACAGGTACACATGTGGAAAATAGAATCCTAAGGAAAGCTCAGTATCAAGGATCCTCCCAAGATGTAGGGAAGAACAACAGTTAGATGGAAAAAGGGCCCCGAGACCAATATGGTAGGTGCGGTCCAACAGTCAGTCACACCCGTCACCTCTTCACAACCATTAGTTATACAAGCAAATGCCCCTGCTCAAAAGGCTTTTCATCTAAGGAGATAGTTCACTGATTTAGGAATGCCCGTGTCAGCAGTGTATGAAAAGATAAAGAAACAAGGATTGCTAGGGACAGTGACTCCAAGAGTAATCAGTAACCCTCCTCCAGCTTGGTATAGAGATCATGAAAGCTACATAGGTCTCCAGCATACAATCCAGGACTTGGTAGACAATGGGACTATTGAGGTCAAGGTCAAGTAATCTCCTAATGTCAATACCAATCCACTCCCAAACCATGGAACCGTTAACATGTTGGCAACAATGAGTGACTGGAAAAATTGGGATCTTAAGTTCTATGATCCAACCCATTTTATTAGGGATGCTAAAAAAGAGGCATGTTGAATGGAAAGAGAAGTTTTAGCTTGTGCAAAGATTATCCCTTCCTCTAGAATTAGTAGGGCCCTTGCCAAAAGGAGTGCGACTCCTTCCGAAGGGCCGTTCACATGTATCAGTTGGATAAGCACTTTCGTCACCCATGTTCTATGATTATGTGGACAACCTAGACGACGAAGCACCAGAGAGTGATCCCACTCAACTCATTGTATCTCGATCTCAGAAGAATCATATGAATGCCCATACTTTCAAGAAAGTCATGAGTCAAAGGGCCAAAGTCATGAGGACTCCCAAAAGGAAAGTCATCAGAGGAAGAATCAGAAGATTAGTCACCCGCCATCCATCCTTCCTCATCAACAGAAGAATCCACTATACCATACCTCCAACCTTCACCAGATTACCAACATCTACCATATCATCAACCTTCACCACATCATCAAGGAGAAGGAGTTTTCTCATCTTATCACCCCCAATCTTCATACCCTACCTCTCACATTATATCACATTCATATCACCCCGCCTTATATCCCTCATCACCCTCATACCAATCCCATTCTCAAGGTTCGATGTATAACCCAAAAGAAGGATGGATGGATGGGTACAGTTGGAAGGATATGCTTGCACTATCAGACTCCCCAAAGATGACCTCATCAATAGGATCAGTGAATGCTTTATGACAAGGCCAAGATGGTGATCCCACTTCTCTAATTGAGCCCACCGTGCCTCAGGAAGACAATCCGAATAACATTGAAGAAGTCACAGATGATCTCCTCAAAGCAGTAATGGCATTGGCAGTGGGAGAACAAATCAAAGAGCACACCTCCCTAATCCACATCAGGAGTGACGCAGAAGATGATGAGTCAGGCCTAATCCGTCTTCGAGCCAATGAGACCAAGTCTAGCCTTATGGAAATTTTCCAATCCATTCGCTCTAAATACTACGAACGTTTGGATGTAGGGGAATTTGATGGTCAAGAGGAATCTGATGAAGAACAAAGTGAGGGTAAATTAGCAAAGAAGAGGATGATGACGATGAAAATGAGGACGAAAGTGAAGATGAGAATGATGGAGATGACTCTGAGAGTCAAGGTGATGATGAGTAACTGGACTAGGATGACTACCAAGGGCCTTAGGAAAATAATACAGATGATGAATTAGGATAGTATTCACCCAGGGATCCAGAAGGATATTCGGTATATGCAATCAGTGAGGATGACCCGATGGTTGATCCCATAGATGCTATTTAGTCAGCACTCACAATTCACATGGAAGCGGAAGATCCGACATCGGATTTAGAAGATAGTGAAAGGTATGAGATCACTGTTAAATGTGAAGCAAATCCTATAGTAGAACACATGGCTTATGTTTATAATCATTTGGTTGACATCAAACTTGAGGCTGATGAGATTGATCAAATGTGAGGTGAAGTAGCCATCAGTGAACAATGCTACACCGAGTAGTTGATAATCCTTAAAAAACAAAAGGACATTCCACACTTGCAGAAATGATAGATACACCAGTTGCGCGGCTTTCCAATGTAGTTAGGAAGGTGCGAGCTAGGGCCCTTGACATTCGCAGAGGACCTCGACTTCCCATCCCAAGTAGGAAAGAAGAATTGGAAGAAGAGAATGATCCCATGGTAGGAATCATTACCATAACAAATATTGATGATGAAGAGTGTTATCCTATAGAGATCCTTGTGAAGAAACTTGCTAATGTGATGGAAACTCGAAGTGGAAGAGACTACAAGGGCAAGGCCCTAGCTGTAGAACAGTCGAGGCAAGAACCAGTGGCTTGAAAAAAGAACTGGAGAATCCATTCTTGGCTCAGCTCAAGAAGTCCCAAGCTAATATCTCGATTTTGGGATTGTTGATGGCCTCTCCCATACACCGTGAAGCAGTCTTGAATTCTCTCACCAATGTGTAAGTGCCAATTGAGATAGATCAGGTACACCTCTCACACATTGTAGGGGCAATGTATTCAGTACAGTCATTGATGTTTTTAGACTCTAAACTCCCCAAAGGAGCTCAGCACGATAAAGCTCTACACATTACGGTAGAATGTCTTGATAAGGTGGTTCCCCAGGTTCTCATTGACAACAGGTCTGCTTAAATGTTCTACCCTTGAGATCAGCAAAGAGCATTGGCATCAACCTGGAAGAGATGAGACTGTCAAACCAAACAATACGGGCATCCTTGCTATTGTCGTAATGATTGGTCAGGTGAAGTTTGATATTGATTTCTAGATCATTGATATATCGACATCTTTCAATATGCTCTTAGGAAGGCCTTGGTTGTATCATACGAAGGTAGTGTCCTCTAGTAGCCATTAGAAAATGAAATTCATTCATGAAGGGAAGGTGATTATAGTAGCCAAGGATCCTGAAGTGTTGAACACCTTAGCCAAGGAAACACTAGATGAAAAGATTCTGACTAACTATGAAGCTTATGCAACTTAGTGTTTTTGACATAGAGGAAACTTATGCAGCACTCATTAAGGAAATGCTAGGTGAAAAGATTTTGACTAACTATGAAGCTATATGGAGAACTTTAGTGAACCAAATGATGAGGAACATGTAATACTTTCTAGGGATGGGACTAAGAAAGTATCATTAGGGTGTTTTAAAATCACCTACTCCGGTGGTTAGCAAAGGAAGGAGTGGTCTTGGGTACATCCCTCAAACCCCCGGACAAAGATGCAAGAATGGTAGCAAAGGTCAGAAGGTATTAAGGATGACCAAGAAAATCTTCGCCTCTTACTACCCAACTTTCAATGGGTACTTCGTATGGGAAGGAGAGGATTTTTCCTTTTGTGAAAATGTTGAGCAATGGTTTGATAAAACCACCACAAAGATGCAACCAGGGTTTGAAGTATTCTTTCAAGATGAGTTCGACTAGATAACTCATGAGGTAGAATAACAGCAAATGCTAGCCAAAGAAAATGATTGAGATAGTTGCATCACCAGAATAGTGAAAGTAGCACTGATTGAAGATGGGTTCTCCTCTAACAACCCCACAACATTGATCTGGTCAAAGGAATTGCCAAGTCCCCGAGTACTCTTGAAGAGGGAATGGAAAAAGAAGATAAGACTCATCTAGAGTCTACAACTTCCCACAGATCTGAAATGTCACATCTATTCCTCTCTACAAGAACAAAGAGCCCAAGAGCTGCCTGAGCTTAAGCCTCATCCTTTTAGAGGAAGAAGTGCATATGCGAAGCTAAGAAGAGCACAAAGAATGATGGTCTGCATGTACTGTGCCTGAATCAACTGCAATGGGAAGATCCATGAGGGTGGTCAAAGATGTGACCAAGGCACCAGGATGGCCTCCCTCAATAGGCTTGAAAAGATGGATTTTATAGAAAAAGGACTGAGCAGTCTCCACCAATCTCACCTCTCAGAAAGTTTGATTTTTGAGAACACGAGGTTGATCAACTGGTATTTGTGAAGAAGCAGGCACCTATCCAGAAGAACCATTGTACCATTAAAGGAATAGCAGTAACTTTCTCAAAAAGAGAAGAAGGCCTTTTGCCACATCTCCTTATCCATCGAGCCATCGAACCGCTCCTGAATTGGACTAGCTTTGGGGAGAGTTTCAAATTTACTCATGCTATTGAGTCAATTAAATTGGATACCATTGATGAAAGCATCAAACCAGCCATCGAGTTTGTAGTCGAGTCAGTTGTTGAGTCTTCTGTTTATGATTTCGTGTTAGCCTCCCCTCTTAAGGAGAGCCAAGAGTCCGTATATGTCAAGTTTGTTACTCCTTTTATGAATGAAATTTCTGATTTCGGGTATGACTTGCCTCATTTTTTGGATGATGATCTCAATAAAAATTAAGAGTTAATAAAACAATACAAACCAAAGAAAGCCCAACCCATCCATGAGGATACCCGAGTTATTAATCTAGGAACCAACCAAAGCCTTTGAGAGGTAAAAATCGGCACTACCTTAGATGAGGAAGAAGTAGAACAGATGTATTAGCTAAAGTTGAATCCTCAGAAGTGTGTATTCAGGGTGACAATAGGAAAATTGTTAGGGTTTTTGGTGAGTGAAAGAGGCATTGAAGTCAACCCCATAAAGATCAAGGCAATTCAGGAGATGCCCGCACCTCAGACTGAGAAGCAGATACAAGGATTTTTAGGTCACATCCAGCATATCAGTAGGTTCATAGCACAACTAACTATAATATGCGAACCAATATTCAAGCTGTTGAAGAAGGATCAGCCCACGGAATGGAATAACCAATGCCAATAAGCTTTTGATAAGATCAAAGGATACCTCATGAACCCACCAGTATTGACACCACTGGTGCAAGGAGAACCACTTCTGTTGTACTTATCAATAGGAGAACATTCCATGGGCACATTGCTAGCATAAAAGGAGACAGAGAAGGGAGTAGAGCATGTCATATATTACCTCAACCAGAAATTCTTGGAATATAAGACACGGTATACATCTTTGGAAAGAACTTGTGCTACACAGATTTGGGTAACAAAAAGGTTGCGACACTACATAGTAGCTTATTCAGTACATTTAATCTTAAAGATGGATACAATCAAGTACCTCTTTGAGAAACCATCTCTAATAGGAAGGATGGCTCGGTGTTGCTGTCGTTATCAGAGTTTGACATCACCTATGTTGCTCAAAAATCTATCAAGGGGCAAGCTATAGCTGACCATTTGACTGCCCACCCCATGGAAGATGAAAGAGCTCTGGATGATGCCTTTCTGAATGAAGAAATCACAGTAATAGAAGAAGAAGACACAGCTAATGAATGGAAATTGTTCTTTGATGGAGTAGTTAATTAAAAGGGGTGTGGTGTGGGAATATTGTTTATCACCCCTGAAGGTCTTTATTTACCTTCATCATTTCGCCTTGATTTTTCTTGTACCAATAACATTGTTGAATATGAAGCTTGTGCCTTGGGACTCGAAACTGCTCTGACCATTGGGGTAAAAAGAATCAAGGTATACTATGATTCATCCATCTTCATCTATCAGACACAAGGAAAGTGGAAGACCAGAGATGAGAAATTGAAACCGTATCAAGAACATTTGGAGTAAGTGATTGGACACTTTGAGAAGATCTCATTTGAATACTTCCAAGGGATAACAACCGGTTTGCCGATGCCCTTGCAACCTTGGCTTCCATGGTAGAATGCAATACCCAATTGAAGCCATAGAAAGAGAAGAAATTTTTGAGAAGATATGCCACCCAGTTTATCCTTTAAGAAGACTTGTTGTATGAGAGGTCCTATGATGGAATATATTTGCTGTGTATGGATGAAGAACAAGCTACAACCATCATGGAGAAAATTCATCAAGGCCTCTGTGGACCCTATATGAATGCCAAGATGCTAGCTGAGAAGATTCTCAGGTTGGGATACTATTGAAACACAATGGAAGTAGACTGCATGAGTTTTGTCAAGAAATGTCACAAATGTTAGATATTTGCCAATATCATACATATCCCGCCATATGGAATTGCACTCACTCAGTTCTCCTTGGCTTTTCTCTACTTGGGGCATTGACATCATTGGGAAGATCAACCCCAAAGCATCCAATGGCTATGAGTTCATCTTGGTAGCCATGGATTATTTTACCAAGTAGGTAGAAGCTTAGTCATATGCAGTCCTCACATTTGCTAAGGTGGTGAAATTCATCCAAGAAAATATCATTTCCTGATATGGAGTACCTTAAGAGTTGATATCGGATTAGGGATCCCATTTCTGGGGTAAAATCGACAAAATTTGCATGAAGTTTGGTATCAAAAGGCATCGTTCTACCACTTACAGGCCACAGACCAATGGGGCAGTAGAAGCAACTAATAAGAATATCAAGGTGATCTTACAGAAAATAGCTGAGACACACAAGGATTGGGTGGATAAGCTACCATTGGCTTTGTGGGCATATCGAACTTCTGTACGATCCTCGATAGGGGCAACCCCTTTTTCTTTAGTATATGGGGTTGAGGCGGTTCTGTCCATAGAAATCCTAGTACCATTCGTAAGGGTGCTTCTTGATAGTAAGTTGCTTGAAGGAGAATGGGTGAAGGCCAGACACGATGAGCTCAAATTTCTTGATGAATGGTGTATGAAAGCCATGGACAACCTAAAGAAATATTAACTGAGAATGGCAAGGGCCTCCAACAAGAATGTAAAGCGCCATCACATAAAAGAGGATGAACTTGTTCTTCGAGAACAAAGAGTCCCAATTCATGACCTAAGAGGAAAATTTAGGCCCAACTGGAGTGACCCATTCACTGTCAAAGAGATTCTACCAGGTAAGGCTGTGAAACTCATAGACCAAAATAGTGAAGAAATATCCGGATTGGTCAACATGGATTAACTCAAGAAGTATTATGTCTAATAGGGTGAATAGCCCAAACTACGCTAGACCTGATTCCTCTTAAGGGATACGTAGGCAACTTGACATGTGCAAGTGCGGTCTCAACTATCTTAAGGCAATAAATTGGTTCCTAAATTAACAATCAAAGTATCCAAAAGATCATCATAGCTTGTGTCCCCCAAGAGTCACCATTTTCCATACAAGACCATTAGGTATCTGTCATTCACCTATGGTCCTACAAATTCTTATCCAGAATTTCACCCCACCAATAGTTTCCACCTGGCACCAGTATGTCAAGGCCAATTGATTCCCCATCCTTGATTAGTCAAAAAAAAAATATATAAAAAGTGTTTAATGCAATAGTGGTGAAGGTTTGGTTGTGTCAATAGCTAATGAGTGATACTTGGTAAATCACCGCCTCCCCTTTTATTTGTGATGGCTGCAGGAAAATTTATGGACTCGTTGGATGAAACGTTGAGAAAATGGACCTTAGACATAAACATGAGGGCACCAGAACTACTGGAATCTATGAATATGTCGATGCTCAGTCAAATCGGGTGTGTAAAACTACATCACCATGTACACCGACAAGTGCCTCAACACTGGGATACCAATCTTCATGTGTTTCGATTTGGATTAGTTGAGATCTGCCCGACTCTTAAAGAATTTTGAGTTTGTATGCTATCTCCACCCAAGGATAGGTTAATACAACCATCTTTGAAGAAAGATTACTCAGAGGAAATTTAGGATTTCTTCAAATGGAAGGAGGAGGAAGTGAAGCAATTTGTTAGATATGGGAAGATTGAAATTTTGAAGGTAGCCAAGATCTTCACTTAGTATCTATCATTGGGAGGAATCTATCAACAAAGATCACAGGATTCTTATCTACTTTGCATGATAGCTCGCTATGTTCTTTGAACTCCCAGACTTGGTGCACCACTTGTTCTGATAGAAGTGGTAAAACAATTGAAGAAAAGAGGTGATATCATCCCTACAGTGCTTGTAGAAATGCTCAAGGGATTTGATGATATGAGTCATAGCCATAGATTTGGAATTGATCAGAATCAAGGAAGTCCTGCAATTTTCTAGATTTGGCTCCTTGAGAAACTGAAGTTGACTAGGCCATTGAAAGAATGCCAACTCGGAGCTCTTTGCTACTAATAAAGGAGGGAAGCCCTAGAATTCAAGCTCATTGTTGATTGGAAAGAGTACCTGCAAGGAAGAACTACAAAGGATATTGCATGGAGATGCCCAGAGAAGTCACAAGAGGATTTTCTGACGAAGACCCCTGGATACAACTACATCAAGTTGATGGGATTGACTCACACATCCATTTACTTACCTACGTAAATCAGCCGACAGTATGGACTGCAAGCAGATGACCCAGAGGAGTTGATGAACTTTTACTCACCCTAGGAATTGTCTCCCAATATTGTTACCTATCTGTCCTATTTATGGTAGGAAAGTTATTTTCATGTAATTCACTTGGTAGTAAAATGAGAAAATATTTGGATTTTCATGTTATCCCAATTATTCTAATAAAAACTTAAGTTGTAGAATTAATTATGCCTAAACGTTCCAAACCATAAATAAAATAAAATTTTCTTTATGCCAAAGATAGGTTTACATTCATAAAATGCTAAAATAAAAAAAAAATGAACAAACATGAGGAGGGAAAAAGAAAAAAAAAGAAGATATACATGTGTTTATGCTTGCAGGAACTACAGGAACAGATCCCTAAGAGTCAAAGTCCTCATCTGAACCATACTTAGGGTCACCCACATGGAATGGCAAGGAGTCCGTGGTGTCAATTCCGAATCCGCCAACCTTCAGGTTAGATCCTGAATCTGTGCTTGCTACTGGGCATTCTCCTATTGATAGGAGCTGACTTGGCTCTCTGAGGCAAAAATCCTTGCATCCTGAGGAATATGAGAGATGGTCAAGAAAAGAGTAATAAAAGAAGAAGAAAAAAAAGAGAGAAGGGGAAAGGTACCTTGTCAATCACCACCTCACACAAGCCCTAATGCATCCTCTTGATTTCGATATAGACCTCTGGAGACACCTAAGAAGGAGCATATCAGCCAAGGGAGGTTGAATGCCAAGCATACGAAGGATGATTAGATACTCACATAGTCATATGAAATATGCAGCCCAAGAGAAGCATCTATGTTTGTTCTCCACCTCAAAAGATGAGGGATGCTAGGATTGGCCATGTTGGGATATGACCAACCTAGGAAGCCATGGAAGGGAATGGTGGCTATCCTAAGGGATCCACAAGCACTAGTAGAAGGTCTAGCTTGGGATGGACCAACAGCATTGACATGTGATTGAATGGTAGAGAGGTCTACACGCCGTATTCTCCCCTGAAAGAACATCGATCAAGGCTTAAAGGAATTGAAGACTAAAGGTGAAACTCAAGGAGGAGCAACATACCACTGGGCCATCAGGACCAAGAGGGGTGCAAACAGTCTCTTCCTCAAGGAAAGTCTTGTAGTCCTTATTTTGCTCAAGGAATTAATCATCTCATATTCCGCCGGCCAGTCTCTTGATTTGGTCTGCAGGAATGTACTCTAGACAATGCATGGTTGGTGGAGGGAGACAAGGAGAGAAGCGTGTATCAGCATTAGACCATTGGGGTATAACCCTCTCTCCTAAATACCAGGCATAACCCCATATACCCTTGAATAGGAGTCAGCTCGTTGTTAAGTATCTAGCCCGAGTAGCTTCATTAAAGTCAAGGAACATAAGAGGATGGAATGGTCTCCAAGTGACCTGCAAATTCAAGAAAAAATAAGTACGACACAGGACATAAGGGAATTTAATGAAAAAGCATGGCTTACCTTTGTTAGACCATTTAGGAGGGAATGGGCAGTGGTCCCTAGAGGATGGCGCCGATCGTACTTCGCTATCTCCCCATCTCACAGCTATGGGAAAGGGTGATGCTTGAGGGTCCTTCAGTATAGGAGCCATAATCTCCAGATGCTCATAGCACCAGGGCTGATTTGAAAAATCAAAGTGAAGATATGCAACCAAATGAAACGAAATGAGTACAAGAACAAGAGATTACCTGGAGGATGTAGCCTGCTCCCTTGAGACCTCGGTCTCCATATGATAACAGATCTATAGACCATAGTAATTATACATAAGCAGCCCCACCTCAATCCCAGGTGCCCACGTACTGGATATTTTGGAAGAAAGAAGCCATGCGAATGTCCACCCCACCTCGGGGGTCACCAAAGAGACACTGACTCATAGTGAACAGAAGGAAAGAACGGGTTATGTGTGCCATGTTACCTAGGTTTACCCCTAGGCCAGTCCTCCGCCAACGAGCACTGATCTCGCCAAGGGGGATATATGTCTGATTACCCTTGATATCTATACCTGTCAAGTCTATGAACTCCCTAGCTGTCAGAGTCTTAGGATGGGTCAAGGGCCTCCCGCAAAATGGTATGCCAATCAAGGCATAGAAGATGGAAGGAGTGAATTCACGGCCACCACTGCTCCATCAAGGCTCCTGCCAATACCGGGCTGAACTTCCTAGTCTCTATGGAAGCCAATCGACTTAGGTATGATGAGTTAACCAACTCCTTCATTCTATGAGGGATCATCTTGTACCAATCCTGAGCTGTGTTTGGATGGCTATATCTGGCCAAGGTCGGTGATACTCCCCCATCATGCTTCTGGAATTAAAAAAA
>NC_056563.1:29077170-29142397 GCF_013358625.1 Macadamia integrifolia | reverse complement strand
AAAACAAAAAATATAAATATATAATAATAATAATAAATGATAAGAGAAAGCAAAAAATTATGAATGAATAAAGAAAAATGATTAAAATGCAAGGACTTACCCATGAGCCCTATAATGAGATGCAAACATGATTCTGAGTATTGTGAAGTGTCTGTTCAGAGTACCATTCCGCAAGGCCTCACCCCCTTGAGAAGAGTTGCTACAACCATCTAACTGGACCTCTCCACAAGTCTTTCACTTTCTTCTCTCAGCCATATTTCCCAAAATCACAAAGAACCCCAAGAAGTTCCATAATTTGCAAAGAAGCCCAAAAAGATGTCAAATTCTCCGAATGACTCCTTCCTCAAGAACTATGAAGATCTTCAAAAGGAAGATGAAGAACTTCAAGGGAAACCTGAAGATCTTTGGAAAAAATTTGAAGAAACCTAAAAAAATACAAAAAGCTTTGGATCTTTAAGGAAATTCAAAAACCCGAGCTCACTTGCTCACAAATCGTTCCCAACTCAGAAAAATCAGAATGGAGAATGAACAAGAGGGGGGACCATTTTATGTGTAAAAATATTTGTTTGCAAAAAAAAAAAAATATTGAGATTCCAATTACAAGGTGCAATTTAAGAATTCTTACCACAAATACCAAATTCAAAATTATTTATTGTGGTAGATGAAAATTATATCACATGAAAATAGAAGGTAAAAATCAAGGGGAAGATAAAATCCAAATTTGTGTGGTACATGAAAACTATATCACATGAAAAGGGGAAGGTTAAAGTCATAATTCCATTGGTAGATAAAAAATTATGGTAAAAAATTCAAAAAAGGAAAATAAAAAATCAAAAGCAAAGAGCAAGATTCCAAATTAAAAGTAAAAAGGGCAAGATTCTAAATCAAAAAGCCAAAATTCAAGACTCCAATCTCTTGGTTCAAAATCAAGAACCCCAATCAAGGGACAAAAGAGAAATCAAGAAAAAAAGCAATTCCATTGAATTGGCCCCAGGTGTCCCAATTTTATTGAAACGGCCCCAGGTGGCCCAATTTTATTGACCCGGCCCCAGGTGGCCTAATTTCATTAAATCGGCCCCAGGTGGCCCAATCTCATTAAACTAGCCCCAAGTGGCCTAATCTCTTTGAATCGGCTCCGAGTGACCTAATCTCATAGACCAAATTTCCTAAACTGGCACATGAAAGCCCAGCCAAGGAAAATCCAAGAATCAAATATTTTTTTCTTTTGCAAGATTAAAAGAGTAGCGAATTTCTTTCTTGTAATCAACAGTCCCCGATAGCCCAGATTGGTTCGAAAGACCCAGCCTGAAGACCAAATTCCCTAAGCCGGCACATGGAAGCCCGACCTAGGAAAAGTCAAAGATCAAAGTACTAATGTCTTTTGCAGGATTGGAAGAGCAACAAATTTCGTTCCTACAATCGACAGCCCAGGTAAGTCCTAAACTTTAAAGTAGTTAAGAGACATTTCCTATTGAATTTTCAACTCCATCATTGATGAGCAAGATGACGACAATACATGCTCTGGGTGACAAAATATGGTCGTTCTTTCTTTGCCCTTCGCGTTATTGTCACAGGACTTGGCTAAAGAGGGGCATTCTGTATACACCCAATTTTGTTGCATGCATCATGGCTAGCCAGCCCGCCTGTAAGCCACCTAGCCAGATAGCCCTTGCAAGCATGTCGTGTGCCCTAGGGTGCCTGCCCAGCACCCCCATGTGCCAGCCTTGTGCCCCCACTCGCACTGTGTGCCCTTGCTAGCTTGCTTCATGCGCCCCAGTATGCCAGCCTCGTGTGGCACCCTCGCCAGCCTGCTCCGTGTGCCCCTGTGTGCCAGCCTTATGCCCCGTGCATATTGTGCACCCTACTTGCCAGCACCGCATGCACCCAGCCTATCCTATGCACCTATGCATGCCTCGTGCACCCCCGTGTGCCACCATCAATTGTCGGAATATGTGTTCTGTTGACCCAATGGGTGGACAGATTTTCTGTTCACCCCACTTGTGCTACTTACACATCCCGCTAGCATACCCTTCTCCGTAACCTCTGATTGGCCCAAAATGGAATCTTTTTACCTTATTGGCCCAAAAGAACTTACTTTTTCCTTACTAGTCCAAGAAAACCATCTTCCACCCCATCGGTCCAAATTTTCATATTTTCATCCCATTGGTTTAGAAAAACCACTTTTTCCCCCTTTGTCTAAGGGAATTCCCTTTCCCTCCCCATTGGTTCAAGAATCCTATAAATCCCCCCTCCCTTTGGTCTGACACACCACAACAACCCAAGCCTCTTAGTGAGCATCCCTTTATAGAGAAGCTCTGCCCTCTCTCCTCCCCTCTTCCCTCTTGAGGTTTTTCAAGTCTTCAGAGAGATCGTCATAAGATCCAAAGTGTTCTTTGGGCCTTCGAAACTCTTCAATCCTTTGCCTTCTTTGAGTGAGTTTCAGTAGGAAAATTTTCCCCTTAGTCTCCCTCCCCCTTTTGAGGTTTGTTAAGCCTTCGAAGAGATCTTCAAAAGATTCAATGTGTTCTTCGGGCCTTCGAAGTTCCTCAATCCCTAGAAGATAGCCTATTCCTAGCGAAATCTCTGCTAGAGTACCCACGGCCTAACCCTCCTATAGTTTATCCCCAGCAGAAGCTCTGTCAGAGTACCACCTCAGCTAAAACCCAAAAGTAGCCCATCCCTAGCAGAAGCTCTACGGAATCTATACCACAGTTAAAATCTAAAAGTAATTGTTCCTAGTTGAAACTCTGTCCAATCAATATCTCTTGAGAAAAGAAAGTTGAAGGTCAAGACCATCTTCCCCTGAGCTAGGAGAAGCCAAAAGATAGTCCGTGTCAGTGCTAATCAGGGTCCACCCTCTTGACCCGAAATAGGGGTCAAGCTTAGGTATAATTTCTCAACAGAATTAGCACAATATAGAGTTTATATTGACCTTATTCTTTTGTACTTAGTTATTTAAATTCATCCAATGTATATATGTGTGATAACTTAGCCATGCATGCGAAATAGCAATAATTATGGAAAATGTTCGTTCTTAAGAATCTAGTAGGAAGACCAATTGAATTAGGTAGATTGGGTACCTACACCTTCCCAACTCTATAATTTGACACTGACGCTAAAACTCTGGACCAGACCATTTCTAGGGCCCTTTTCTCCAAAATTAGGCCCACCTCGAGTCCTAGGCCCATAATCCTATGTGGTGACTCAAAACCCTTTTGCATAATCCTAAACCCCGTACTGGACCATCATTAAGTTCTCGTCTCGAATGATGAATTTTATACTCTTATGAAATAGGCCTCCACATATCTCCAAGCGGTGACACGGTGGTGCCGGGCCCATAGGTAAGCACACATGACGCATCCCTCCCTCATGAAAGAGAAAGAGAGGAAACTCTGGATTCCCTCGAGAGTTAAGGCCGACTAATAATCATAAACAGAAGACTCAACAACTGACTCGATAACTGATTTGATGCTTTTATCAATGGTACTCAGGCTGGTTGACTCACTAGCATGAGTAAACTTGAAGTCTTCTCCAATGCTTGTCTAGTTCAGGAGTGGGTCAATGGCTCGATGGATGAGTAAATGTGGCAAAGGACCTTCTTCTTCTTCTAGAAAAGTCACCGCTATCTCTTCATTAGTGCTAATATTAGATACTTGTTTCTTAAAAATGATGAGCTGATCCAACTCATATTCTCTAAAGTCAAACTTTTTGAGAGGTGAGAATTGGTGGAGGCTATGTAATTCTCTTTTTATAAAGTCTAACTTTTCAAGTCTATTGATTGAAGCCATCCCTACTCCTCAGTCACATTTCTATTCACCATCAAGGGTCTTCCTATTGTAGTTGATTTAGGCACAGTGCATGCAGACCATCATGTTGCTCCCAAGCTCGTGGCTTTTCTAGAAAGGAACATATATGAATTTTCAGATCTGTGGGAAGTTGCACACTCCAGACGAGTCTTATCTTCTTCTCCCATTCCCTCTTCAAGAGTACTCAGGGACTTGGCAAATCCTTTGACCAGATCAATGTTGTGGAGTTGTTAGAGGAGAACCCATCTTCAATCAGTGCCACTTCCACTATTCCAGTGATATGGTTGTCCTGATCTCCTTCCTTTGTCTTCTATTGTTCTACCTTATGAATTACTTAGTCAAACTCATCCTGAAAGAACACCTCAAATCTTGATTGCACCTTTGTAGTGATTTCATCAAACCATGGCTCAACTTTTCTGTAGAAAGGAAAATATTTTCCTTCCCTTAGGAAATACCCATTGAGAGTGGGGTAATAAGAGTCTGAGATTTTCCTGGTCATCTTCAGTACCTTCTGCCCCTTGCTGGCGTTGTTGTATCTTGGTTTGGTGGTTTGAGGAGTGTACTCGAGACCACTTCTTCCTTTGTTTACTGCCAAATTAGGTTGCTTTGAAACTCCCTGATGATAATTCCCTAGTCCCATGCCAAGTTGGGGAAGGGTTGCTGATTTCTCTTAGAGCCACTGTCCCTAGCAATCCTTGTTTCTTTAGTTTTTCATACACAACTATCATAGGCATTCCCAAATTAGTGAACTGTCTCCTTGGGCAAGAAGCCTTATAAGCAGGGGCATCTACTTGTATCACAAATTATTGTGAAGAGGTGACCGATGAGACTAACTATTGGACCGTGCCTACTACACTGGTTTTGGCACCCTTTCCATGTCCAACTTTGGTGTTCTTCCCTACATCTTGGGATGATCCTTGATACTAGCCCTCTCTCAGAATTCTGTTTCCACACATGTACTAGTGGCTATTAAGGCATCAAAAGTCTACAGATGTTGATAGCAGAGAACATCATAGTAAGGCTTTGACAAGTTCTCTAGCAACATTTCTACTTGTTTTGCTTCTGAAGGTCGATCTGCCATCTTGGTGGCCTTATCCATAAACCTCATTAAGAAGGCGGTGAATCCTTCTTTGGGTTTCTATTCAACGTCTCTAGCTCTCAATGCTTCACTTCTACCTCAGAATTGTAAGAGTATAGCTTGGTCAAGGCTTTCACCACTGTTATCCAATTCCAAGTTTGGGCAGACTCCAACTATGTGAGCCACCTCAGTGCTGATCCTAATAGAGTTAATATGAAGGTTTGCCCTATTTGGTTGTCAGCAAGTTGCCATGACTTGGCAATGCTAAGAAAAACTTTTAGATGAGCCTTGGGGTCTCCTGACCCATCAAATCTATCAATCTGCCATTTGAACTTCTCGGGAATCCTTGCCCTGGAAAAGAAAATCATTTCATTAAAATCCACTATTTGACTTTCTGAACTCTTTCCTGTTATGAGCCTATTTTCTAACTTCTCCAAAATGCTCATTGACTTTTCTTTCTCTCTCCATCTCTGGAGGTTCCATTCGGATGTGTGCTGGAAATTCCTCTTCCTCATCTTCAATCACAACCCTGGGAGAAGGGACATTGGAATATCCCCTCATTGACCATTTGGACTAGTAGGTCAAGCTCCTCTCTGATCAGTTGGCCTAACTGTCTATGCTTCTCCTGAGTCAACTCGGGAAGAATTCCTTGATGACCTATAGGTTCGTTCTAATCCAACTATTCTATAGTTTCTGTTGGTTTAGCCTTGGGAGGGTTTCAGAGCATGTGCCTTATCTAAGCTAAACCACTCTTACCCTTAGCCATCTCTATCTATAAGGTCCCTACAGAGTGGACCCAGGCTTGCTCGAGTGATTCAGAGCTATGTGGATCCATGTGCACTGGGTTGTAATCACTTGGTGGTAGACAATCTCGAAGAGACAATGGAGCTGACACCGGACTGAAGTGAGTCAACCGGTTACCCTGACATGTCCAAATGGACAACGGAGAATACTTGAGGTGTAGAATTGTGCCTGAACCAAAAGTGGCTTATTTTAGGATTCTTGTATTCCCAACCCTTTATTCACTCATCCACTTAATTATCAACCAATGATCAATCTAAGGTTAGTCCACTTAATGCTAGGGAGTGGGTAGGGTAGATACCCCTTGGTCACTTAATGTCATAAGCAAGAGATTCACACAAATGGCTTGACCAGAATACTCCTATTAAGACATTCTCCATCGATAAAGTCATGCTTTCCTGAATCTTATCCCACTAGGCGACCTTCCTACTAGTTTCCTCTGCTCTTTTAGATAATTTTGCTTTCTACAAGACTTTGACGGGCATCACCCCGGAGTCGCGCATACCAAATTATCCACATTTCATTTCTAAGGAGGAGGGATACCTTTTATTTGAAACCCACTTAGGAGAGTTTTCTTTATGACTAGAATACATTATAGGAAAATTCCTTTTCAAGATCGTAAACAAATTCTACAGATCAGCTTGTGGCGTTCCTAGCGTTCTTCATCTATTTCTTACATGATGCGAGCATATAGTGGATACAATAGGACCGATAAGGCTTTCTTAACAGGATCTATATACGCAAGGTACGTGATCCTTTTGATATTCCTAGAGGTACGAGATCAAGGGGGTGACTTCCTTGTCCATTACTCATGACTACATATAAGGTTAAGCAACTGGCCATGGGGTGGTGGAACCGTGAGTGATTGTGTGCAAAAGTGTAATACTAAAATATCATTATTCGATCTCAGAATGTCATAAAGTGCATGGACCTCCCCGAGGGTGCTGGCACAATTATGAACATCTTCACCGTTTAACAATACCCTACACTATTATACAGGAAGCGGCTACCATTTGCTCTCAGATACTCTCCATGACCTGCACTGACCACCTCGAGGGTGCTGGTATAACAGGGAGTCCCTCACCAAATGATTTCACTTCGAGCACAATGCATGATGTGGTTAGCAAATACAATTATAAACATGGGGTTAGCCAAACATGTTTTTAAATAGATGTGGTGGAAAATGTTCTTGCATTTAATGGTAGCATCTAGTGTCGGAAGCTTGAAATTGTTCCCAGTGGAGTCGCCACTGTGAGGGTAGCGGCTGGGAAAAAAGGGCCTTTTTGTGTCCCCGACCCTCTCTCCTCTCTCTCTTAAGGAGGGGAGTGTCGTGTGTGCTTTTACCTGTAGGCACCGTATCATCATACCACTACTCCAAGATACATGGAGGCCTATTTCATAGGGGTGTAAAGGTCATTATTGAGACGTGTTTGATGATGGTCCAATACAGGGGATTGGGATCATACAAAAAGGATTGGAGTTGCATCCTAGGATTATGTGCCTAGGACCCAGGAGTGGGGCCGATTCCAAAGAAAAGGGCCCAAAAGTTGGTCTGGTCTAGAGATTTTGGGTATGTGTTAGGTTACAAAAATGGAAAGGTGTTAGGCACCCAATCTTCCTTGTTCGACTGGTCTTCCTACTAGATGCTTAAGAACGAACATTTTTTATGATTATTCCTATTCCGCATGTATAGATAAATTATCACACATATGTACATTAACTGAATTCAAATAATTATGTACACTACAACAAGGTCAATATAAAGTCTACATTATGCTAATTTGGGTGAGAAATTATACCTGAGCTTGACCCCTGTTTCGGGTCAATTGGGGTGGGACCCCGATTAGTGCTGGCACAAACTATTCTTTGGATTCTTCTGGCTCAAGGGAAGATGGTCTTGACCTCCAACTTCCTTTCTTGAGAGATGTTGATTGCAGTAATGCTCGGAAAGAGTTTTAACTAGTAATGGTTAATGTTGGATTTTGACCACCATATCGATTCGGTAGATCTTCTGCTAGGGATGGGCTACTTTTGGATTTTGACTGACATGGCACTCTGATAGAGCTTCTGCTGGGGATAGGTTATAGGAGGGCTCATATGAGATGACACTCTGGTAGAGCTTCTACTGGGAATAGGCTATGGGAGGCCTAGGCTAAGGTGGCACTCCGACAAAGCTTCTGCTAGGAATGGACTAAGACTTAAATGGTTGAAGGACTTTGAAGGCTTGAAGAACACGTCGATGATTTGAAGAACACTTCAAATCTTATGAAGATCTCTCTAAAGACTTGGAGAACCTCAAGAGGGGGTCAGAGACTAGGGGGAAACTTTTCCTACACAAATTCTCACTCAAAGAAGGTAAGGAATTGAAGAATTTCGAAGGCCCGAAGAACACTTCGAAGATCCAAAGAATACTTCAGATCTTATGAAGATCTCTTCGAAGACTTCAAAAAATTCAAGAGGCAGAGGGAAGCAGAGAAGGAAGAGCTTCTCTATTATGGATGCGCCTATGAGGCTTTAGTCTTTATTGTGTGAAAAACCAAAGGGAGGGTGTATTTATAGAATTTTTGAACCAATGGGGAGGAAAGAGGAATTTTCCTAGCCAATGGGGCTAAAAAGTGGTTTTTCTAAACCAATGGGGTGAAAATATAAAATTTTGGACCAATGGGATGGAGGGTAAATTTCTTTGGCCAATGGGTAAAAAGTAAATTTTTTTAGGCTAATGAGGTAAAAAGATGCCTTTTTTGGCCAATAAGAGCTCACGCTGTAGGGTATGCTAGTGGGACAGTGTAGAGTGCACATGTGGGTGAAGAGACACCAATCCGGTCATTAGAACACACATTCCGGCCATTGACAATGGCACACTAGGTTGGGTGAGGGTGCACGGGGCATGGATGGGTGTACAGGGCAGGCAGTGGCATGTGGCACAGGGCACATGGGGCAGGTAGGCCGCACGCGGGGTGCTGGCAGGGGTGCACGACACAAGGCCCATGGGGTAGGTAGTGCGCACGCGGGGGCTGGTAGGTGCATGAGGCATGCAGGCGGGGGTATGTAGCACTTGCAGGCGGGGCACTGACGGGAAGGGTGGTAGGGGCGTGGGGTGCTGGTGGGTGCATGAGAGGGCTAGTAGGGGTGTGGGGCACTAGCGGGGGTGTACAACAGTGGCAGGCATACGCGAGGGCTGGCGGGAAAGTGAGGCATGTAGATGGGGGCACGTAGCACTGACGGGTGCATGCGAGGGCTCGTTGGTGCATAAGACATGCAGGCGGGGCACGCAAGAGGGCTAACGGGTGCTCGAGGCATACAGTCGGGGGTGTTTGGCACTGGAAGGCATGCACGAGGGCTGGCATTTGTGGTGCGTGAAGGGAGTTGGTAGTCACATGCAGGGGTTGGCAGTCACATGTAGGGGTTGGCAGGCGTGTGCGAGGCAGGCCATAATGCGCACAACTAGGTGTAATTTTATAGGAGCGATTGCAGGAGATCTGATGGTCTGATTTTGACATACCATATATCGTTGGAATCATAATTTTGAGGACTATACATCCATGTAGTCACCTAGGGCCAAATTCCTTTGTATATAAAA
This sequence comes from Macadamia integrifolia, assembly GCF_013358625.1. Classification (NCBI taxonomy): domain Eukaryota; kingdom Viridiplantae; phylum Streptophyta; class Magnoliopsida; order Proteales; family Proteaceae; genus Macadamia; species Macadamia integrifolia. The sequence goes on along the minus strand of NC_056563.1, from coordinate 29,133,132 downwards.
TGTCATAATTGGACCCTCCTTTCTCTAGTACAAGATTTTTGGGACTTTGGGTTAGTATGGGATGTTTCTGGGTTAGATTACCTCTATCAATTATCATCTCTGTCAATCAAAAGTAAGAAGTCACATCCAAGATCCGTAATTCATCATATCCAGAGGAGGGTGACAAAATTGGGTGTGTACACCTGGTAGCAAAGAGCTCCGAGTTGGCATTCTTTTAACGACCTGATCAACTTCAGTTTTTTAATGAGCCAAATCTGGAAAATAGAAGGACTTCCTTGATAATGATCAAGTCTGAATCTATGGCTATGGCTCATGTCATCAAATCCCTTGAGTGTTTCTGTAAGGACCATAGGGATGATATCACTTCGTTTCTTCAATTATTTTTTACCACTTCTATTAGAACAAGTGGTGCACCACGTCCGGGAGTTCGGAGAACATAGCGAGCTATCATACAACGTAGATAAGCATCCTGTGATCTTTGTTGATACATTCCTCCCAATAATAGATACTGAGCGAAGATCTTGTTCACCTTCTACCTTCAGAATGTTAATCTTCTCATATCTAACAAATTACTTTACTTCCTCCTCTTTCCATCCGAAGAAGTCCTAAATTTCCTCTAAGTAATCTTTCTTCAAAGGTGGTTCGATTAACCTGCCCTTGGGTGGAGATAGCATACAAACTCAGAATTCTTTGATAGTTGGGTAGATCTTAACTAATCCAAATCAAAACACATGAAGATTGGCATCCTAGTGTTGAGGCACCTGCTGGAGTAAATGGTGATGTAATTTTACACACCCAATTCGATTGAGCATTAACATATTCATAGATTCTAGTAGTCCTGGTGCCCTTATGTTGATGTCTATGGTCCATTTTCTCAATGTCTCTTCCAACGATCCCATGACCTTTCCTGCAGTCTTCACAAACAAAAGGAGATGTGATGATTTGTCAAGTATCACTCATTAGCTATTGACGCAACCAATCCTTGACCACTGTTGCATTAAACTTTTTTTATATATTTTTTTTTTTTGCTAATCAAGGATGGGGAATGAACTGGCCTTGATATACTGGTTCTGAGGGGCAACTATTGGGGGTGAAATTCTGGATAAGAATTTAGAGGACCATATGTGAATAACAGATAACGGTCTTACATGCCAAATGGCGATTCTTAGGGGACACAAGTTATTATGACCTTTTAGATACCTTGATTATTAGTCTAGGAACCAATTTATTGCCTTTAGATGGTTGAGACTGCGCTCGCACATGTCAAGTTGCCTACATATCCTTCAAGAGGAATCAAGTCTAGTGTAGTCCGGGCTATTTACCCTTTCAGATATAATATCTCTTCAATTGATCCATACTGACTAGTTTGGGTATTTCTTTGCCGTTATAGTCTATGAGTTTCACATCCTTACCTGGTAGAATCTCTTTGACAGTGAATGGGCCACTCCAATTGGGCCTGAATTTCTCTCTTAGGTCATGAATTGGGGCTCTTTGTTCTTGAAAAGCACGCTCACCCTCATCTATGTGACGGGGCTTTACATTCTTGTTGAAGGCCCTTTCCATTCTCAGTTGATACTTCTTTAGATTATCTATGGCCTTTATATGCCTTTCATCGGGAAAGTTAAGCTCATCATGTCTGGCCTTCATCCATTCTCCTTCAGGTAGCTGACTATCAAGGAGCACCCTTAGGGATGGCATAAGGATTTCCATGGGTAGAACTCCTTCAACCCCATACACTAAAGAGAAAGGAGTTATCCCCATTGAGGATCACACAGAAGTCCGATATACCCATAAGGCAAGGGGCAACTTATCCACCCAATCCTTGTATGTTTCAGCTATTTTCTATAGGATGACCTTGATGTTTTTGTTAGCCATCTCTGCTGCCCCATTGGTCTGTGGCCTACAAGTGATAGAGCGATGCCTTCTGATATCGAACTTTATGCAGATCTTATTAGTCTTACCTTAGAAATGGGATTCATGATCCGATACGAACTCTTGAGGCACTCCATATCGGAAAATTATGTTTTCCTGGATGAATTTTACCACCTTAGCAGATGTAAGGACTCCACATGATTGAGCTTCTACCCACTTGGTGAAATAATGGCTACTAAGATGAACTCATGACCATTAGATGCTTTAGGGTTAACCTTTCCTTTGATATCAATGCCTTAAGTGGAGAATGGCCAAGGAGAACTAAGCAATGCAACTCCATTGGCGGGATATGTATGATATTGGCAAATATCTGGCATTTGTGGAATTTCTTGACAAAGCCCATGCAATTTGCTTCCATTGTGTTCCAATAATATCTCAGCCTGAGAATCTTCTTAGCTAGCATCTTGGCATTCATGTGGGGTCCACAAAGGACTTGATGAATTTCCTCCATGATGGTTACAACTTGTTCTTCATCCATGCATAGCAACTATATTCCATCATAGGATCTTTTATAGTACAGGTCCCCTTAAAGGATATATTGGGTGTTATATCTCCTTAGAAATTTCTTTTCTCTTTCAATTGCTTCAATCAGGTACTTTCTTTCCCTGATGAAATCCACTATATGAACAAACCAAGACCGACCATCTATAGTGAGAGAGTTCACTAAATTCTAATAAATGGGCTTTCTTCTTTGTTCCACTAAGAATGGTCTCTGGTCATAAGGTTGCATTGTACCATGGAAGCCAAGGTTGTAAGGGCATTGGCAAATCAGTTGTTGTCCCTTTGGTAGTATTCAAATGAGATCTTCTCAAAGTGTCCAATCTTTTCTCCCAGGTTTTCTTGATACGGCTTTAGTTTCTCATCTCTAGTCTTCCACTTTCCTTGGGTTTGACAGATGACGATGGACTAATCACTATATACCTTGATCCTTTTTACCCCAATGGTTAGGGCAGTTTCAAGTCCCAATGCACAAGCTTCATATTTAGCAATATTGTTAGTATAGGGAAAATCGAGGCAGAATGATGAAGGCAAATAAAGGCCATCAGGAGTGATAAGCAATATTCCCGCACTATACCCCTTTTGATTAGCCGCTCCATCAAAGAGCAACTGCTATTCATTAGGTGTGTCTTCTTCTTCTATTGTTGTGATCTCCTCATCTGGGAAGTCATCATCTAGGGCTCTTCCATCTTCTGTGGGCTAGGCAACCAAACAATTGGCTATGGCTTTCCCCTTGATAGATTTTTTAGCAACATAGGTGATGTCAAATTCTAATAACAATAGCGACCACCGATCCATCCTTCTTGTTAGAACTGGTTTCTCAAAGAGATACTTGATTGGATCCATCTTTGAGATCAGACATAATGGATAAGCTACCATATAGTGTCACAGCCTTTTCGTTGCCCAGATCAGTACAACACACATTCTTTCCAAAGATGTGTATCATGTTTCATACTACAAGAACTTCTTGCTGAAGTAGTATATAACATGCTTTACTCCCTTTTCCATCTCCTTTTGTGCTAGCAATGAGCCCATGGAATATTCTCCCACTAGTAAGTACAATAGAAGTGGTTCTCCTTCTACTGGTGGCATCAATATTAGTGGGTTCATGAGGTATCCCTTGATTTTATCAAAAGCTTGTTGGCATTGTTCATTCCACTCGTGTGTGTTTTGCTTGTGGGCCCCACACAACCGTATTGTCACTCGGAGATACGTCGAAGCCTATTTCATAAGAGTTTCATCATTTGAGATGGGATGATGGTCCAATATAGGGATCAAGATCATACAAATGGGGTTTGGAGTCGCCACCTAGGGTTATGGGCCTAGGACCTAGGGATGGGCCCGATTCTTGAGAAAAGGGCCCAAAATTTAGTATGGTCCAGAGATTTAGGGTAAGTGTCAGGTTACAGAATTGGGAAAGTGTTAGGCACCGTGTTATAGAATTGGGAAGGTGTAAGAACGAACATTTTTCATAATTATTACTATTCCACATGCATGGCTAAGTTATCACATGTATATACATTGACTGAATTTAAACTACTATGTACATTGAAACAAGGCTTATTAGATATCTACATTATGCTTAAATGAGGAGAAAGATTATACATGAATTTGACCCCCTATTTTGTGTCCAGAGGGGTGGGCTCCTGATTGGTACTGGCTCAGACTATCTTTCATGTTCTCCTAGCTCAGGGGAAGATGGTCTTGCCATCCAACTTCTTTTTTTGAGAGATGTTGATTGTGATGGTATTCGGACAGCATTTCAGCTAGGAACGGTTACTTTCGGATTTGAATTCGGATAGAGCTTCAACTAGGGGAGGCTATTTTTGAATTTGGATTCAGACAGAGCTTCGGCTAGGGAAGGCTATTTCTAGGCTTGGAATGAGGTGGCACTCCGATAGAGGTTCCGCTGGGGATAGGCTAGGGGAGGGTTAGGCTGAGGTGGCACTTTGGCAGAGCATCTGCTAGGGATAGGTGAAGGGAGGGCTATGCTGAGGTGGCACTTTGACAGAGCTTCCGTTGGGAATGACTATTTTTGAAAAGATTCTAGGGACGCTCGGACAGGGGTTCGGCTAGGAATGGCTATTCTGAAAAATAAATGGGCTAACCTAAAAATGGATTGAAGAACTCCAAAGTCCCGAAGAACACTTTGAAGATCTGAACAGAGTTTCAGATCTTAACAAATATCTCTTTGTAGACCCAAACAACCTTAGAAAGGGGGGGTTTCTATCTCAGGAATGCTCAAGAACACTCAAGAACACTTAAGGGAGGTGGCTCAAGAACATACTGTTTTTGGCTAAAAATTGGATCTAACAAAGAACTTGGATTGAAGATCTTCAAGATCCCAAAGAAAACTTCGAAGATTTGAATGAATTTTCTGATCTTGACGAAGATCACTCCGAAGATCAAAAGAAATCAAGAGGGGGAGGGGAGGAAAATTTCACTATGAAAGAGTGAAGGGGGATTCTGGTGTGTTGAAATCAAAGGAGGGGGGTATTTATAGTTTTTTCCAGCCAATAAGAGAGGGGGCTCTTCTTTATCTAATGGATGAAAGGGTGAGGTTTTGCTTAAGGTGGGGGATAGGGCTTTTACACACTGAGTAAAGAGGGGAGTTGAAGGAAAATATGGGTGGGGAGGGCTTTTATCCACTTGGTAAAGAGGGGGGGGTTTAGGGAGAGAGAAATATTAGCAAAAGGAGGGGTTTTTTGGCTTTAAGTGGGTGAAGAGGGAATTTCTTCACCCATCGGGTCAGGGGAATATGAATCTCGGCTATTGGTGGTGACACATAAGGTTGGGTTGAAATGTATGAGGGATGCAGGCAATGTGCACAGAGTGTGTGGGTAATGGTGTGTAGATGGGTATAGGTTAGGCACAAGGGTGTGTGGGGAGGTTGGCATGGGTATGTGGGTAATGTGAATAATGTGTGCGAGGAGTTTGGCATGGGTGTGCGGCCAATGTGCACAATGTGTGCGGGGAGGTTGGCATGGGTGTGTGATCAATGTGCACAGTGTGTGTAGGGAGGTTGGTGTGGATGGTGGGCATGTGCATGCATGGGTAGTAAGAGCATGAATGCATGGGTAGCAGGCACGTGCATGCATGTATAGCAACCAGAGCACAGAGGTGTGCGGGCTGGCCTATTGGCCAGCATGCACTTACGTATGGGGGTGTGTAGCAGTAGGGCCGTGGGCCTTTGCCTATGGGGGAGCAGGCCAACAGACTATGGGCAACAGTAGGGCCATGGGCCTGTGCCCACGGGGTGCAGACCAGTGCTCATGGGGGCACAGGCCCGCAGGCCATGGGCAGTAGTAGGGAGCAGGCCAGTGCCCACGACGGCGTAGGCCAGTGCCCGTGGGGGTGCTGGTCTGTGCCCATAGGGGCATAGGCCAACAAGCCATGGGCAAGGGGCTGGGTGCGATAGGGGTTGTATGCGGCAGGGGCTAGCGTGTGCTATAGCCCATAGGTAGCAGCCATGCACCACTGCTAAGGGCAGCGAGTATGCATCGCAGCCATAGGCAGTAAGCATGCGCACAGTCTAGCCCGTTGGCTAGCTTACACAGTGGGCGTGATTATGAGTTTTTTTGGTAACGATTACAGGAGATCTGTAGGTTCGATTTTAGCGTATCATATATCGTCAGAATCATGTTTTCGAGTATCCATTTGTGCAGTCATCTTGAATAGATTCCTTTGTATATAAAAAGCAAAAATTGGACTCCCTTCCCTCCCACACGAGGGTTTCTAGGGTTTCAAGCTCAGGAGTGTTTCGGGGTTATCTGGGTAGGTAGGGGATGAATTTTAGGGTGTTTGTGCTAGGTGGGGGATTTTTTCAGGTTTCTAATGAGACTGTCCGTGTGCGTGGCATATGTATGGGAAATTATATTTTTTCAAAGATGATTACGGGAGATCCGTCAGTCTGATTTTGACATGTTATATTTGTCAGAATCGTGTTTCTGAGCACTATCCATCTGTACAGTCATCTTGACTAGATTCTTTTATATATAATATGTCAAAATTAGACCTTCCTCTCTCCTGTGTGGGGATTTCCAGGGTTTTTGGTAGGGGAATGTTTCCTTCAACAACTTTGTTAATCGGAAGCCAGAAGTCACATCCAAGATCCATATTTCATCATAGCCGGAGGAGGGTGACAAAATTAGGTGTCTATAGCTAGCAAGGCAGTGTAGGGTACATAGGCAAGTGAAAAGGGAATTCCTTCTCCAATTCGATCGTCGAAAGGGTGATTCTGATCATTAACAGGAGTGACGGAGGTTTCGATAGGGGTACGAGAGCTTTGATAGAGGTTCCCGAGGTCCAGTAGTAGTGCTAGGGCTTCAACAGTGGTGTTGGGGCTTCGGTAGGGGTGCGGGGGCTTCGTTATAGGTGTAGGGGCTCTGACGTGGGTTCTAGGACTCCAACATGGATGTAGGAACTCAGACATGGGTGCTGAAACTTGGCTGAGTATGTGCGAGACTTGGCCCAGTGTACGCGGGGCTTGATCGGGTGCACACGAGGCTTGGTTGGGTGCACGCAGGGCTTGATTGGGTGCACGTGGAGCTTGGTTCTTGTGTACGCAGGGCTTGCATGGCCAGGTTTGGGCACTCAAGGTAAGGCATGGGGGCTCGAATAGGTGGGGTTTGGGCACTCGAGGCAAGGCTTGGGTGCTTACATGGGCAGGGTTTGGGCACTGAAGGCAAGGCATGGGTGCTCACATGGATGGGGTTTGGGCATAAAGTGCAATTTCTGGGAATGACTACGGGAGATCTGATGGTCTGATTTTGACATACCGTATATCGTTGAAATCATAATTCTGGGTACTATACATCTGTGCAGTCACTTTGATGGGATTCCTTCGTATATAAGATGTCATAATTTGACCCTTCTTTTCTCTTACGTGGATTTTCTGGGAATTTTGGGCGGATATGGAATACTCTTTAGAATAGTTACCTCAGTTAATTATTATCTCTATTGATCAGAGGTAAAAATTTACATCCAAGATCTGTAATTCATCATAGCTGGGGGAAGGTGACAAAATTAGGTGTCTACAAATGCCCCTCTTTAGTCGAGGCTTGTGCCAACAGTTGAAGGGCAAAGAAAAGAACTACCACATTTCATCACCTGGAGCATGTACTACCATCATCTTTCTCATCAATGACGAAGTTGAAAATGCAACAGGTAATATCTCTTAACTACTTTAAATTTTAGGACTTACCTGAACTAGCGATTTGTAGGAAAGAAATTCACTGCTCTTCCAATCCTGCAAAAGGTGTTAGTACTTAAAAATGTTCTTCCTAGGCTGGACTTCCTTCTGCCAGTCCTAGGGATTGATCCATCATTCCCAAAGATTTGAGCCCTCCTTACAGAAGATGTTAGTGCTTGAAAATGTTCTTCCTAGGATGGACTTCCTTCTGCCAGTCCTAGGGATTGAACCATCATTTGTAGAGATTTGAACCCTGCTTGTAGAAGATGTTAGTGCTTGAAAATATTCTTTCTAGGCTAGACTTCCTTCTGCCAGTCCTACGGATTGATCCATCATCTGCAGAGATTTGACCCCTCCCTGCAGAAGATGTTAGTGCTTGAAAATGTTCTTCCTAGGTTGGACTTCCTTCTACCAGTCATAGGGATTTAATCTATGAGATCGGGTCACTCGGAGCTGATTCAAAGAGATTAGGCCTCCTGGGGCCGAGTCAATGAGATTGGGCCACCTGGGGTTCTGTCAATGAGATTGGGCCACCTGGGACGGGGTCAATGAGATTGAGCCACTTGGGGCCGGGTTAGTGAGATTGGGCCACCTTGGGCCAGTTCAATGAGAACGGGCTACCTGGGGCTTGGTCAATGAGATTGGGCCACATGGGGCTGGGTCAATGAGATTGTTTCTTTTCTTGAGTGGGGTTCTCGAACTTTGAATTTTAGTTCTTGAACTTTAAATTTTGGTCTTTCATTTGGAATCTTGATTTTTGATTCTTGACATGAACTTTGAATTTTGGCTTTTGATTTGAAATCTTGATTCTTTGGTTTTTTTGCTTTTGATTTGGAATCTTGATTCTTGGATTTTGAATCTTTTAACTTTGAATTCTTGACTTTGATTTGGAATGTTGATTCTTTAATTTTTGGCTTTTGATTTGGAATCTTGAACTTTGTATGATAATTTCCATCTACCTCACAAATGTTGACTTTGATCTTACCTTCCCCTTTCATCTACCAATTCACTTTCCACTTTCATGTGTTTCTACCACAAGAATTTACTTTGAATTTGGTTTTTTTTTTCTTTGTGGTAAGGACTCTTGATTTGCACCTTGGAATTATAATAAAAAATGATTTTTTTTTTCTTGGTGGAGGATGAATTTTTTAACCATAAATGGTGCTACCCTCATTTTCACTCACTATTCTGAGTTTCTTGAGTTTGGAACGATTCATGAGCAAGTGAGCTCAGGTTTTGAGTTTCTTCGAAGATTCAAAGTTCTTCGCATTTCCTCGGGTTTTCCTTAAGTTTTCCTTTGAAGTTCTTCATAGTTCTTGAGGAGGCGGCCATTTGGAGAATTTGAAGTCTTTATGAGCCTCTTTGCAAATTGTGAAACTTTCTAGGGTTCTTTACAATTTGTGAAACTTTCTGAGGTTCCTTACAATTTTTAAAACTTTTTGGAGTTCATTGCAATTTTTGGGAAATATGGCCGACAGAAGAAAGTGGAGGACTCCAGGAGAGATCCAGTTGGGTATTGGAGAGGGATGCAGTACATCCTCTCAAGGGGATGACAATCCCGTGGATTGGGACGTTGGGCGGACACTTTCCAGGACCCAGAACCACATCTGTAATGCAGTGTGGGGTAAATGGGTAAGTTTTTCCTTTTTCCTTTTATTATTATCCATCTTTGCTTATTTTGTTCATTTTTTGCTTTATTTATTTTTTGTTCATTTGTTTTTGCATTTATTATTATTATTATTATGTATTTTTTAGGAGCATGGGGATGGTACACACCCAACATTAGCTAGGTATGGCCATCCTAATGCAGTTTGGGAGTGGTACGACATGCTTCCCCATAGGGCACAGGGGCAAGTAGATTCTACCTACTTGTGCCGCTTGGCCTCATTGGAGAATAGGAAATTCAGCTCGGAAGTGGCGAGAGGCTTGTGGAGAGGTGGTGGCTGGGCACCCATTCTTTTCATCTTCCCATTAGTGAGATCACTATCACTCCTTAGTGTTTTTATGCCCTAACTAGCATACCCTTCAGAGGGAGACCTCTTTCTACTCCCGAGACCTTGTCAGTGCGAGAGTTTACATAGCTGACCGGTATCGAGATTCTGGATGATCCGACACATATCCACTTGGGTGTGATTAACGCCCATTGGATGGGGAAGGACCTGAGGGTGAACTCAGGTAACTTGCACAGGTGACTCTCTCCTTCCTTCTATTTGTTGTAGCATAGTGTCATTTTAGTGACCTTCGGGGGGGGGGAGTGGATATCCGCATGGTAGCCCTCTTCTGGAACATTAATGGGTTCAATTCTTGGGATTGGGGTGCGAGCACCGATGAATATCTTCTGCAGACCCTGGACCTACTGGCATATGGAGATCGAGGAGTCAAGGGGGCAAGCTACATTCTCCAGGAAACTTTGCATTTCATTTTGTTATTTTTTTTTCTTTTCTTTTTATTGCAAATCCTTATTTTGATGTCTCAATTCAGCCTTAGCATTACGAACACCTTGAGATCTTTGCCCCTGTATTAAAGGATCCTCTAAGTTTGCCATTCTCTATGGCTAACAAATGGTGAGATAGTCGGGTATTGAGGAACCTACACTATCCCTCAGAGACCACTCCCCACTCTCTTTTGGATAGTCTGACAGAGGTAAGCCATATTTAGTGTCAAGTTTAGTGTTAATTTTTTATTTTGCCTTGTGCTATACTCACTTCTTCTTAACCATGCAGGTCAATTGGAGACCATTCCGGAATATCCAATTTTACAACCCTAATGAATTTTCTCGAGCCAAGCGATTGACAGAGGGCCATACATTATTCCAAGGCATCTGGGGCCATGCTTCGTATCTAGGGGAGCATGTCACTCCTCAGTGGTCCGATCCTACAGTGCGTTCTCCTCTTTGTTATCCTCCATCGACCATGCTTAACCCGGAGCGCCTTCCCAAGAGTGAGATAGAGATATGGGCCTAAGGAGTATAGGACGACTCCCTCCTAGATCAGGACAGGGATTATGAGGCTTTTCTCAAGGAGGAGATAGTATGCACTCCATTTGGGTCCAAGGGTCCACTGGTGTGTTTCCTCTTTTAAGCATTTTTCCATATTTCAAATTCCTTTCCTTTCTGATGGATGTTCTTTTAGTGGAGGGCACGACATGTGGCTCCCCCTCCTACTCGGGAACTAGCATGTGCTGCCTCCTCTTCTTAGGTCGACTCTTCCATTATTGTGAGGGGACCTCTCTGGATGGTTGTCAGCCCTTTCAGTGGTTTCCCGAACTAGTCTTATCCCAATGCGACGAGTCCAGGCATTCCTGAGCTCTTGGAGCACAGAGTGGATAGAGATGCCACCCTTGGACTTCCTATCCCATATGACTGTGTGAGTATCAAAACACCTCTTGTTTAACTGATTCTTGAATCTTTTGACTGACATGCTTATTCTGAAGTGTCTCCAGAGCTCTATGCCGAACTTAAGAGGATGCATCTAAGTCTGTCAGAGGATGTGGTTAAGAATATACCCTTCTTCCCTTAATCTCTTTCCTCTTTGGTTGCTTCTTTTCTTGATCATTCTTTATGTTCCCCCAGGAGAGGGAGAATAGTGCCTTGAGGTGGTAGGTTAGCTCCTACCGATGGGAGAATGCCCATTTACTAAGATAGGATGAGGACCAGGCACAGAGGTTGGTCAGTTCAGGATTGGGACCCTCCAGTTCTACAGCCTTCCATGAGGATGATGTTGAGCATGGCTCAGATGATGACTTTTGACCCATAGGGATTTGTTCCTGTAAACACAAACATAAGTATATTTTCCTTTTTCTTTTTCTCTCCCTCTTGTTTGTTCATCATTTTATTTTAGCATTTTATGAATGAAACCTACCTTTGGCACAAAGAAAATCTTCTTCTTCTCTTTTTTTTTTTTTTTTTTTTGTTTATGGTTTGAAATGTTTAGGTATAATCAATTCCGCAACTCAAGTCTTTATTAGAATAATTGGAATAACACGAAAATTTCAATATTTCTTCATTCTACTACCAAGTGAATTACATGAAAATAACCCTCCTACCATAGATAGGATAGGTAAGTAATAAGGTGGGGGAGACAACTCTTGAGGTGGGTGAAAGTTCACTAACTCCACTGTCTATTGCTTCATATTGTCGGCTAATATACATAGGCAAATAAAAGGATGTGTGAGTCAATCTTATTAACTTAACGTAATTGTAGCCAGGGGTCTTCATCAGAAAATCTTCTTGTGGCCTCCTTGGGCATTTCCATGCAATGTCCTTTGTAGTTCTTCCTTGTAAGTAATCTTTCCAATCATCAATGAGTTTAAATTCTGGGGCTTCCCTTCTTTCTTTGTAACCAAGAGCCCTGAGTCGACCTCCATTCAATGGCCTGTTTAGCTTCAGCTTATCAAGTAGCCAGAGTTGGAAAATGGCGAGACTTCCATGATAATGATCTAGTCCAAACCTATGGCTATGGCTCATATCATCAAGTCCATTGAATGTCTCTGCAAGGACTATGGGAATGATATCTCTTCCTTTCTTCAATTGCTTTATCACTTCTATTAGGATAGTTGGTGCACCACGTCTCGGAGTTCGGAGAACATAGCAAGCTATCATGCACAAAAGGTATGCATCTTGTGATCTTTGTTGATGGGTTCCCCATAGTGGTAGGTATTGAATGAAGATCCTAGCCACCTTCAGAATGTCAATCTTTCCATATCTGATGAATTGCTTCATTTCCTTCTTTTCCCATCCGAAAAAGTCCTGAATCTCTTCTAAGTGATCTTTCTTCAAGGATGGTCGAATCAACTTGCCCTTAGGTGGAGATAACATATAAACTTGGAATTCCTCAAGAGTGGGATAGACCTCAACCAACCCAAATCGAAACACATGAAGATCAACATCCCAATGCTGAGGCACCTGTCAGAGTAGATTGTGATGTAGCTCAACGCACCTAATTCAGCTGAGCATTGATAGATTCATGGATTCTAGCAGTCCTTGTGCCACTATGCTCATGTCCAAGGTCCATGTTCTCAACGTCTCATCCAAGGAGCCCATAACTTATTTGCAGTTATCACAAGCAAAGAGAAGATGTGATAATTTATCAAAACTCAAACCTTTACCACTATTGCATCAAGCTTTTTTTTTTTTTTGATTGATCAAGGATGGGGAATAAACTGGCCTTGATAAACTGGAGTCGAGTGGTAAATTTTGGGGGATAGAATCTTGGATAAGAATTTGAAGGACCATAGGTGAATGACAGATACCTAATGGCCTTGCATGCCAAATGGAGATTCTTGGGGGACACAAACTATAATGATCTTTTAAGATACCTTGATTATTAATTTAGGAACCAATTTATTGCCTTAAGATGGTTGAGACTGCACTTGCACATGTCAAGTTGCCTATGTATCCCTTGAGAGGAATCAGGTCTGACGTAGTTTGGGCTATTCACCCTATTAAACATAATATTTCTTGAGTTGATCCATGTTGACCAGTCTGGGTATTTCTTCAACATTTTGGTCTATGATTTTTACAGCTTTACCTAGTAGAATCTCTTTGACAGTGAATGGGCTACTCCAGTTGGGCCTAAATTTCCCTCTTAGGTGATGAATTGGGGCTCTTTATTCTCGAAGAACAAGTTCACCCTCTTCTATGTGATGGTGCTTCACATTCTTGTTGAAGGCCCTTGCCATTCTTAGTTGATATTTCTTCATGGCCTTCACACGCCTTTCGTCGAGAAAGTTGAGCTCGTTATGTCTGACCTTCACCCACTCTCCTTCAGGAAATTGACTATCGAGAAGCACCCTTAGGGATGGCACTAGGACCTCCACGGGTAGAACTGCTTCAACCCCATACACCAAAGAGAAAGGGTTTGCCCCTATTGAGGATCATACAAAGGTCCGATATGCCCACAAAGCAAGTGGTAACTTGTTTTTCCAATCCTTGTGTGTTTTAACCACTTTCTATAAGATCACCTTAATGTTCTTGTTAGCTGCTTTTACTGCTCCATTTGTCTGTGGCCTGTAAGTGGTAGAGTGGTGCCTTCTGATACCAAACTTTGTACAAATTTGATTTATCTTGCCCCAGAAATGGGATCCCTGATCTAATATCAACTTTTGAGGCACTCCATATCGGCAAATGATGTTTTCTTTGATGAATTTTACCACCTTAGTAGATGTGAGTACTACATGAGATTGAGCTTCTACCCACTTGGTGAAATAATCAATGGCTACCAAGATGAATTCATAACCATTGGATGCTTTGGGTTTGATCTTCCCAATGATGTTAATGCCCTAAGTAAAGAATGGCCAAGGAGAACTGAGTGAATACAACTCCATTGGCGGGATATGTATGATATTGGCAAATATCTGACATTTGTGGCATTTCTTGACAAAGTCCATGCAATCTCTTTCTATTGTGTTCTAATAGTATCCCAGCATGAAGATCTTCTTAGCTAGCATCTTAGCAATCATATGGGGTCCACAGAGGCCTTGATGAGTTTCCTCCATGTTGGTTATAGCGTACTCTTCATCTACACACAATAGCTGTATTCCGTCATCGGATCTCTTGTACAACAAATCCTCTTAGAGAGTAAATTGGGTGGCATATCTCCTTAGAAACTTCTTTTCACTGTCAGTTGCTCCACTCGTATACTTTCTTTCTCTGATGAAATCCACAATGTGAGCAAACCAAGATCGACCATCCAGGTGAGAGAGTTCACCGAATTCTGGTAAATGGGCCTGCTTCTTTGTTCTACCAAAAATCCACCCCAACCATAGGGTTGCACTCTACTATGGAAGCCAAGGTTACAAGGGCATCAACAAACCTATTGTTATCTTGGTATGGCTTCAGGCTTTCATCTCTAGTCTTCCACTTTCCTTGTGCCTGAAAAATGACAATGGATGAATCTCCATACACCTTGATCCTTTTTACCCCTATAGTTAGAGTAGTTTCGATTCCCAAATCATAAGCTTCATATTCAGTAATGTTGTTGGTACGGGGGAAGTCAAGGCAGAATGATGAAGGCAAGTAAAGACTGTCAGGAGTGACAAGCAATATTCCCGCACCACCCCACCTTTTGATTAGCTGCTCCATCAAAGAACAATTGCCATTCATTAGCTGTGTCTTCTTTTATTGCTGTGATCTCTTCATTAAGAAAGGCATCATCCAAGGCTCTTCCATCTTCCATGGGGTGGGTAGCCAAATGATCACCTATAGGTTGCCCCTTGATAGACTTCTAAGTAACTTAGGTGATATCAAACTCTGATAGCAAAAATAACCACCGGGCCATCCTTCCTACTAGGGCTGGTTTCTTAAAGAGGTACTTGATTGGATCCATCCTGGAGATTCGACGTACTGGATAAGTTACCATATAATGTTGCAGCCTTTTCGTTGCCCAAATCATTGCAGCACAAGTTTTTTCCAAAGATGTGTACCGCATCTCATATTCCAAGAACTTCTTGCTGAGGTAATATATGGCATATTCTACCCCCTTTTCCATCTCTTTTTCTGCTAGCAATAAGCCCATTGAATATTCTCCCACGGATAAGTACAACAAAAGTGGTTCTCCTTCCACTGGTGGTGTCAATACTAGTGGGTTCTTGATGTATCCTTTGATCTTGTCAAAAGCTTGTTGGCATTAGTCATTCCATTTCGTGGGTTGATCCTTCTTTGGTAGCTTGAAAATTGGTTCACAGATTGTAGTCAACTGAGCTATGAATCTGCTGAGATACTAGATGTGTCCCAAAAATCCTCGTATTTTCTTCTCAGTTCGAGGTATAGGCATCTCCTAAATTGCCTTCATCTTGATAGGGTCAACTTCAATGCCTCTTTTACTCACCAAAAAACCTAACAACTTTCCTATTGTTGCCCTGAATACACACTTCTGAGGATTCAACTTTAGTTGATACTTCTTGATCCTTTCAAAGAATCACCTTAGCACGGGAATATGCCCCTGCTGATCTTTTGACTTCACTATCATGTTATCCATATAGACTTCCACATCTTTGTTCATCATGTCATTCAATATGGCCATAGCTGCTCATTGATAAGTTGCCTTGGCATTCTTTAGTCCAAAGGGCATCACCTGGTAACAATATGTTCCCCATTGAGTGGCGAAGGCTGTCTTCTCATGATCCTCTGGGTGCATACTCACTTGGTTGTACCCCAAGAATCCATCCATAAATGATAACGAGGTATGCCCTGTCGTGTTTTCCTCCAATACATCAATGTGAGGTAATAGGAAGTCATCTTTAGGGCTTACCTTGTTAAGATCTCGGAAGTCTACACACATCCATACCTTGCCATCTTTCTTTGGTACTGGTACTATGTTAGCCAACCATTGGGGATACTTCACCACTTGTAAAAACCCTGCATTCCACTACTTTACAACTTCTCTAATCTTCTCACTCCATTCTGACCACATTCTTTAGAGCTTCTGTTTGACTGGCTTTGCCCTAGGGTAGGTTGACAGGTGGTGTTGCACATTGTCAGGGTCTATATCAGGCATATCCTCATATGACCAAGTAAAGACTTTGGCAAATTCCTTCAGAAGACTAATCATCTGTTTTGCTTCTTTATTGTCTAGGGTGGTACCCATTTTTACCTCTCGAAGGCATTGGTTAGTTCCTAGATTAATAACCTGGGTATCCTTAAGGGCTTGGGCTTTCTTTAGTTTGCATTATTTTATTAACTCTTGATATTTATTAAGATCATCATCAGAAAAAGGAGGCAAGTCATATTCGGAATCAGAAATTTCATTCATGAAAGAAGGAGTAACATACTTGACATACACGGACTCTGGGCTCTCTTCAAGAGGGGAGGCTGACACGAAATTATAAATAGAAGACTCAACAACTGACTCGACTATAGACTCAATGGTTGGTTTGATGCTTTCATCAGTGGTATCCAGTTTGATTGACTCAACAGCATGAGTAAACTTGAAATTCTCCCCAATGCTAGCCCAATTTAGGAATGATTCAATGGCTTGATGGATGAGGAGACGTGGCAAAGGGCCTTCTTCTTCTTCTGAGAAAGTTGCTGCTATTTCTTCAGTGGTAAAATGGTTCTTCTAAGTAGGTGCCTGCTTCTTCACAAATACCAGCTAATCAACCTCGTGCTCTCGGAAGCCAAACTTTCTGAGGGGTGAAGATTGGTGGAGACTGCTCAATCTTCTTTCTATAAAGTCCAACTTTTCAAGCCTACTGATTGAGGCCATCCCGGTGCCTCTGTCACATCCTTGACCACCATCATGCATCTTCCTGTTGTACTTGATTCGAGAACAGTGCATACAGACCATCATTCTTTGTGCTCTTCTTTGCTATGCATATATGCTTCTTCTACTGAAAGGCCTGGGATTGAGATCATGTAGTTCTTGAGCTCTTGTTTTTTACAGAAATGAATAGTTACGATTCTTTAGATCGATGGAAAGTTGCAAACTCCAGATGAGTCTTATCTTCTTTTCCCATTCTCTCTTCAAATGTACCCAGGGGCTTGGGGTCTCCATCGACCGGATCACTATTGTAGGGTTGTTAGAGGAGAACCCATCTTCAACCAATGCTACTTCTGCTATTCCAGTATCATCTTCTGTATCACTCTCTATGTGGATTAGGGAGGTGTACTCTTTAACTTGCTCCCCTATGGCCAATGCGGTTACTGCTCTGAAAAGATCATCTGTAATCTCTTCAATCATCTCTGGGTTATCCTCTGAAGATATAGTGAGCTGAATTAGAGAAGTGGGATTACCCTCCTGGCCTTCTCCTAAAGTATTCACTGATCCTATTGACGAAGTCATCTTTTGGGAGTTTGGTAGTGCAAGCATATCCTTCCAATTGTACCCATCCGTCCATCCTTCTTTTGGGTTGTACACTAAGCATTGAGAATGGGATTGGTATGAGGGTGATGAGGGATATGAAGTGGGATGGTATGAAGGTGATCTGATGTGAAAAGTAGGATATGAAGATTGGGGGTGATATGATGAGGAAATTCCTTCTCCTTAATAATGTGGTGAAGGTTGATGATATGGTGGAGGTTGGTAATATGGTGAAAGTTGGAGGTATGATGGAGATTGGTAATATGGTACGGTGGATTCTTCTATTAATGTGGAAGAATGAACGGTGGGAGTCCGATCTTCTGATTCTTCTTCTGATTACTCTTTCCTTTTAGGAGTCCTCATGCTTATGGCTCTATGACTCATAATTTTCCTGTGGGCATTCATGTGATTCCTTCGAGCTTTGGATACAATGAGTTGAGTGGGATTACTTTCTATGGCTTCTTCATCTAGATTGTTCATCGATCGGGAAGTGTATTGGTGTTGACATTGGGAGGTTGCTTAACCTTGACTTCAATGGTCCCGTTGTCTACCAAATCCTAGATCACATATAGGAGACTTATGCATCTTTCCGTGGTGTGCCCCTTCTGAGTATGGTAGGCACAATACTGATGATCTCTATACCAAGCTGGAGGAGGGTTGCTGATCACTCTTGGAGCCACTGTCCCTAGTAATCCTTGTTTCTTTAACTTCCCATACACTGTTGTCACTGACATTCCCAAATTAGAAAACTTTCTTCTTGGGTGAGGAGCGCTATGAGAGGGTGCATCTGCTTGTATCACAAATGGTGATGAAGAGGTGAAGGGTGAGATTGACTATTGGACTGCACCTACCACATTGGTTTCGGGGCCCTTCCCCCATCCAACTCTAGTGTTCTTTCCTGCATCTTGGGAAGATCCTTGATACTGAGCTTCCCTTAGGATTCTATTTTCCATACATGTGCCGGTGGCTATTAGGGCATCAAAAGTCTATAGATGTTGGTAGTTGAGGACATCATAATAAATCTTTAATAAGTTCACAATCGACATCTCCACTTGCTCTGCTTCTGAAGGTTGGTCTGCCATCTTGGCGGCCTTATCCATAAATCTCATTAAGAAGATGATGAATCCTTCTCTAAACTATTGTCTCAAGGTCTCAAGCTCCCAATGTTACACATCCACTTTGGTATTGTATGAGTACCGCTTGGTGAAGGCTTTTACTATTGTTGTCCAATTCTGAGTTTGGGATGACTCCAACTGTGTGAGCCACCTTAGTGCTGGTCCTGATAGGGTTAACATGAAGGCTTGCCCCATCTGGTTGTCTGCAAGTTATAAGAACTTGGCAATGCTGAGAAAAACTTTGAGATGAGCCTTGGGGTCCCCTGACCCATCAAATCTATTAGTTTGCCATTTAAACTTCTCGGGAATCCTTGCCTTGGAAAAGAATATAATTTCATCAGACTCCACTATTTTTCTTTCCAAACTTTTCCCTGTTCAGAGCATATTTTCCAGTTTTTCTAATTGCTCCCTGACTTTCCTTTCCCTCTCTATATCTAGAGGTTCCATTCGGATATGTGCCATAAACTCTTCTTCCTCATCTTCAATTAATACCCTGGGAGGAGGAACCCTAGAATAAGTCCCTCATTGACCATTCAAACGGGTAGGTGAAGTTCCTCTCCGATCGGGTGGCCTAACTTGCTCTGGTTCTCCTGAGTGAACTTGGGAAGAATTCCCACAATGACCCGTAGGTCCGTTCTGATCCAACTCTCCTGTGGCTTGTGCTGGTTCAACCCTGGGAGGGTTTTGGAGTGTATGCAATATCTAAGCTATTCCTCTCTTGACCTTAGCCATTTCTATCTACAAAGTCTCTATAGGGTGGACCAAGGCTTGCTCAGGTGATTTGAGGTTGTGTGGATCCATGATAACTGTGTTGTAAACACTTGGCGATAGACAATCTTGGAGAGACGACAGAGGTGACACTGGACTTAAATGAGTCAACTGACTACTCTGAAGTGTGGAATTACTCCTAAACCAAAAATGGTTTATTTTAGGATTCTTGAATTCCCAACCCCTTGTTCACACATTCACTAGATTAACAACCAATGATCCATCCAAAGTTAGTCCGCTTAATGGTAGGGAGTGGATAGGGGTTGATTCCCCTAATCCACTCAATACCATAAGCGGGAGATACACACAAATGGCTTGACCAGAATAATCCTATTAATACATTCCCTACTAATAAAGTCATGCTTTCCTTAATCTTATTCCACTAAGTGACCTTCCTCCTAGTTTCCTCGGGTCTTTTAGATAATTCAGCATTTCGTGAGACTTTCACAGAAATCAGCCCAGATCGTGTATGCCAAATCATCCATATTTCATTTCTAAGAAGGAAGGACACCTTTTATCCGAAACCCACTTAGGAGAGCATTTCTTTATGACTATAATATATCATAGAAAAATTCCATTTTAAGACCGCAAACAAATTCTATAGATCAGCTTGTGGTGTTCCTAGCGTTCTCCTTCTATTTCCTACATGATGCAAGCATGCGGTGGATGCAATAGGACCGACAAGGCTTCCTTGATAGGATCTATATATGCAAGGCACGTGATCATTTTGATATACTCATAGGTACGAGACCAAGGGAATGACTTCCTTACGCATTACTTGTGACTACACACGAGGTTAAGCAACTGGCCATGGGGTGGTGAAACTATAAGTGATTGCATGCAAAAGTATAATGTGGAAATATCATTATTTGATCTTAGAATGTCATAAAGTGCATGGACCTCCCTGAGGGTGCTGGCACAATTATGAGCATCCTTGCCGTTTAACAATACCCCACACCCTTGTACAGGAAGCAGGTACCATTTTCTCTTAGAGTACTCTCCATGACATGCACTGACCTCTTTGAGGCTACAGGCATGACTGGGAGTCCCTTGCCAAAGGATTTCACTTCGAGCATGATGTATGATGTGGTTAGCAAATATAATTATAAACATGGGGTTAGCCAAACATGTTTTCAAACAAATGTGGTGAAAAATGTTCTTGCATTTAATAGTAGCATCTAATGTCGAAAGCTTGGCATTTTCCTGAGTGGAGTTGCCACTGTGAGGGTAGCGGCCAGAGAATGAGAATGTCTCTCTTCTCCCCTTTTGGGGGGGTGGGAAAGGACTTGCATTAATTTCATCCTCTCTTCTCTCTTTCTCTTTCATGAGAGAGGGGTATGTCGTGTGTGCTTACCTTACAGGTCATACACCGCCATATTGTCGCTTAGAGATACGTGAAGGCCTATTTCACAGGAGTGTAAAGTTTATCTTTCGAGACGGGGATTTGATGATGGTCTAATACAGGGATCAGGATCATGCAAAAGGGTTTGGAGTCACCACCTAGGATTATGGGCCTAGGACCCGAGGGTGGGCCCAATTCCTGAGAAAAGGGCCTGAAAGTTGGTCTAGTCTAGAGATTTAGGGTAAGTGTCAAGTTGTAGAATTGGGAAGGTGTTAGGCCCCAATCTACCCGGTTCAACCGGTCTTCCTTCTAGATGCTTAAGAACAACTATTTTCCACAATTATTCCTATTCTACATACGTGGCTAAATTATCACACAAATATACATTGACTAAATTTAAATAACTATGTACACTAAACAAGGTCTATATAAAGTCTACATTATGCTAATTCTGTTGAGAAATTATACCTGAGCTTGACCCCTGTTTCGGGTCAAGAGGCATGGACCTCTTAGTTGATGATGGTACGAACTTTCTTGTGGATTCTCCCAACTCAGGGTAAGATGGTCTTGACATCCAACTTCCTTTCTCGAGAGATGCTTACTGTGATGATATTTGAACAGAGTTTCGGCTAGGAATGGTTACTTTTAGATTTGAATTCGGACAGAGTTTCGGCTAGGGAAGGCTATTTCCAGGATTAGGCTGAGGCAGTATTTGGACAAAGCTTCTGCTGGGGATGAGCTACTTTCAAATTTCGATTGAGGTGGCACTCAGATAGAGCTTTCGTTGGAGATAGGCTATGGGAGGGCTAGAAGGAAGCTTTTCCTAAAATTCTCACTCAAAGAAAGCAAAGGATTGAAGAGTCCCAAAGGCCCAAAGAACACTTCGAACATCCGAAGAACACTTCGGATCTTATGAAAATCTCTCTGAAGACTTGAAAAATCTCAAAGGGGGAGGGGAGGAGAGAGGGTAGAGCTTGTATCTTGATGTCTTGGTGTGTAAAATCCAAAGGAGGGGGTATTTATAGAATTTGTGGACCAATAGGGAGGAGAGAGAAAATTTCTTAACCAATGGTAGTAAAAAGTAATTTTTCTAAACTAATGGAGTGAAAGTAAGAAATTTTAGACCAATAGAGTGGAGGGTAATTTTCTATAGCCAATGGGATAAAAGGTAAATTTTTTAGACCAATAAGGTAAAAAGATTCCTTTTTGGACAAATAAGAGGCCACGGTGTAGGGTACGCTAGTGGGGTAGTGTAGGGTACATAGGCGGGTGATGAGGGAATTTTTTTTGGATTCCAATCATCGATGAGAGAGGTGGAGGTTTCGACAAGGGTGTGGGAGCTTCGACAGAGGTGCTAGGGCTTCAGTAGGGGTGCCAAAGCTCCAGTAGGGGCATTGGAGCTCCAACAGTGGTGTTGGGGCTCCGACAGTTGTGCTGGACGGTAGGGTTATGAGGGCTCCGTTATGGGTCCAGGGGCTCCGACATGGGTACGGGAACTCAAACATGGGTGCTGGAACTTGGTCGGGTATGCGCAGGACTTGGTCGGGTATGCGCTGGGCTAGTCAAGTACACGTGGGGCTTGGCTTAGTGCATGCAGGGCTTGGGCATGTGCACGCAGGGCTTGGTTGGGTGCACGCGGGGCTTGGGCATGTGCACGTGGGGCTTGGTTGTGTGCACGCAGAGCTTACATGGGCAGGGTTTGGACACTCAAGGCAAGGCATGGGAGCTCGTATGGATAGGGTTTGGGCACTCAAGGCAAGGCATGGGTGGTTGCATGGACGGGGTTTGGGCACTCAAGGCAAGGCATAGGTGCTCACATAGGCGGGGTTTGGGCACTTAAAGTGCAATTTCTGGGAATGATTATGGGAGATCCGATGGTCTGATTTTAATGTACCATATATCGTTGGAATCATAATTTTGAGTACTATGCATCTATATGGTCACTTTGACCGGATTCTTTCGTATATGAGATGTCATAATTGGAGCCTTCTTTTCTCTCATATGGGTTTTCTAGGAATTTTGGGCGGGTATGGAATATTCTTGGGAATAGTTGCCTCAGCCAGTTATCATCTCTGTTGATCGGAGGTGAAGAGTCACGTCCAAGATCCATAAGTCATTATAGCTGGGGGAGGGTGATAAAATTGGGTGTCTACACTTATATGTTAGGCCTCAAGAATATTAGCTCGTTATATGTAGAAGCCATCCATTCCCGATTAGAGCTCGGTCCCCCGATTAACCCCTAAATAGTAACCCTTGACATCATGGTCCCGGTCCCCCATGTGTTCGACTGCCATGCGTACAGTACGTTATACCATGTTGTGCCCTCTCTGGATATAGTACGTCATACCCGACATAGTAATCATACACGATATACCACCGAGTGGGATTAGCCAATACCTCACCCCTATTGGCAAGGAGTTACTAGGGACATGAGCCTAACCATATGCAATATACATGCATCCATAGCATCCATGCATACAACTGTGGCCATAGCTGTAAGATTGACCTTTGAGCCCACGGTACCAGACAGAACCTCGACCACAATGTGCCACAGACTATCAATATTACATCTATTTCCACATACATACATCTGTGGTCCCAGCTATAAAACGAACCTCTAAGCCCACGATACCGGACATAACCTCAGCCACACCATGTCACAGACTGTCAATATTACATCGAACACCACACAACTATCATACTAAGCATACACAAAACCACGATCACATCCATGTTGGTAAAACATACATCATGTGAAATTATATAGTTTATATAAAATACAATCATAATATAACAGTCATCACATATCACATGAGCATGCAATATTGAAAAGATAGAAACACTCCATGAAAGCACCCACTCACCTGATTTTCCGAATCCAATGTTCTTTCGCTAAATTCCCGATCACGCATATCCTCACCAATTGCATTTCAGTTTCCTAGTGTTTAGATTCACATTAGGATAAATATTACTTTTAATAGACATTTACACAGTTTTACTTTTAAACCTTGGTTGGATTTTAGTATTTAAACCCACAATCATTTGATAAGTAGCATACTAAAGTCAGTATTCCTTTCCTACTAATTAGACTAGTAACATACTACCCATCTTTCAAGTTCAAGTTTGGGTTAATTCTTATATATACTTCATAGGGTCATGGAACTCACTATAATTCATAGGAACAATTTCACAAACAAGTGGTCCATCATTATTAATTTACTGCGTATGCTGGTACTACCCTTGATGTATGTATGTACTTGGTTGAGGTTCCCAAGCATAATAGGGGCAATGCTGACATTTCACTACCCTTTTGTTTTCTTGTTGGTACCAAAATTCAAAATACACACCTAATGACATGGAAGGGGTAATATGGGGTATAAAGGGAGAATGTGGGCTGACCGATCAGTCCATCACCCACATATAGTGTAATGCCAATGCATAGAGGCGGTTACGGCATGCCTATGACACCAAACATTAAGAGGTCAGGTGTTAATGGCGCATTGAAGATGCTATGTCATGGAAGAAGCGTGTGAGTGGTATTAGGAATGGGGCGGTTAATTTTTAAGGTATATAAGGGGAGAAAATTAACCAAGGAGGGAATGAACAACAAATAAAACATAACTCAACTACAATACAAATCTTTTTGTTTTGTCCTTTTACTTTCCAATGTTTAGAATTAGAGATGGAGTAGAACTCTTACGTTACTTTTGAATTTCCAAACCACAGGGTCTATCCATTAGACTCTTGTTACTTTTATTCAAAGCCCCTTTTGAGGATTATAACATGCTTTATTCCCTCATCTTTCAGAGGTTTTGGTCATTGAAAAGTCCCTGGAGTAATCAGGGCAAGAGGAGAGCCCAAGCAGCTTAAACGAAGTCAGATCCAATATTGAATCCAGTTAGGAAAGATTCTGGCATGCCCACACACTCATTCATACGTTTAGCTAATCGTAACATAGATGAGGATTTCATGCCAACATCTTTTTGGCACACCCAGTGGGACACTCATTAGCATGGTGGTTCAAACAAGGGGAAACTCCAGAAACTTTAAGGGGCAACAAACACCGAGTCCCCTAGAAGCTTCTAGCCTAAATCCAGAAGTTAGACAATCTTCTGTAGACCAGCCATTAATGGTGGCTGAAGATGTAACTGGGCAGGTGCAAACCGCCATGCAAGCAGTGAATAACACAATTGATCACGAGTTAGATCAAATGATGACACTTCTGATGCCACATACTGGGTCAAGTGGTCAAGCTAATCCTAATGTAGCTTCATCCAGTAACCCTCCAGGGTTTGGTGAACAAAATCTAGTAGCAACAACCGCAAATCAGGAAGGGAACTTTGGAACTAGCCAACGGTTACAGGTAACCTACAATAACCCTATATACCAAAAATGTTCGTGGTATGCACCAAATAGTGCAGTTACTTTTGGAACAAGTAGTGTTCCAGTGAGTGGTTCTTGATATGTGCTTGCCACTTCAGTTGCAACAGGGGTAAATTCTATGCCCATCGGTGGCTATCCCTACCAAACCAACTACCATGGTCATCAAGGTCATAGGAATGGGGTAGGCCAACCACTTCTTGCCAGAATATGCCAGACCCTCAAGGGGTAGGTTGGCAGGAAAATAACGTATTTAACCAAATGGAACACGATCAAAGGAAAGTACCCTTTGCCATTCTAAAGCCATTAATAGCTCAAGGTAACCACATGATGGTTGACAGAGAAGAATTGGTTAAAGTAATCCAAGATAAAATCAACCCTGCTTTTCGACTAGTCATGAGACCTGTGTATTATAAGTTGTATTCAGAATATTTGGATATAATCGACATAGGAAGAAATCTAAAGATACTGAACTTTCCAAGTTTTCAGGAGAAGACAATATGTCTATAGTGGAACACATTGCTCGTTTCACTATCTAGTGTGGGACTGTAGAGACAAGTGACCTTATAAAACTGAGACTATTCGCTAATTCATTGACTAGGGTAGCCTTCTCATTGCAATTTACTAGTCAATTCCATTCACAATTGGGTGGAAATGAAGGATAAGTTTCATCTTCAATTTTATAGGACCAGTTCCTCAACAGATTTAAAACAGCAAAACACTATTGTGTGGTCAACCTTCAAGAAGGAGAGTTTGCAAAGATGGCCCTTGATGGCTTGTCCTTGGAGTTAAGGAAAGGTTTGCTGACCAAGAATTTACGGATCTTAGTCAATTGGTGGCACAAGCTACCTATTATGAGCACATCTTGAAAGAAGAGGAACAAAAACGTTCCTCTATAGCAAATAAGTACAAAGAAGCAACGTATAATATGGCCCTTATGGGTTCCAACTAGTAGAACCCTGCCAATACTATCAACTATGAAATAGATTTAGTTGAAATTGTGGAAGGAAAATCATACGTTTGTAAATCCTGCCCAAACCTCAAGATAGAACAATCAGACAAAGAACCTTTCAACCAAGGAGTCATGACTCAAATGTGAAATATTCATTTGACATATCTAAGGCTGAGGTTATCTTTAACTAGTTGTTAAGAGATAAATAGATTAAGTTGGCTGAGGGGCACCAAATACCTCCAGCCGTTGATCTCAAGGATAAGAAATACTGTAAATGGCACAATACAGAATCTCACTTTACTAATAGTTGTATTGTCTTACGTAATGCCATATAGAAGGCTATAAACGATGGTCGATTGAAATTCCCAGAAAAGGATAAGGGCGTGATGATGGTTAATGAAGACCCATTCCCCATAGTCAAAATGGTGAATGCGGACCTCTCAAGATTGCTATCACAACCACAAGCAGTCCCTACAAGGGAAATATCAAGTTTAAGGCCACTCACTTCCCGATTAGCTTTAGCCATATCGGGTGATGTAGGTGAGTTACGACCTCTAAGAAGTAGCCCAAAGCCAAAGATTGATCTTAGAGAAGACCGAACCAAAAAGGTTGCGTTAGAATAAAAGAGACCATCAAATCAACTGATGGTCTTGCTAAAAGGTTTGGAAGACCTACATATTCTGAAGTAGGATGAAAGATTAGGAAGTTCACATTCACAACTAGGAGAAAGGTTTCAATGGAGCATTTGTTGCCATTGTAAATGATTGATTAATGAAGCCTCTCATTCAACCCCAGGTCAAACTGAAAATCTTCTAAGATCTGAGATGACCCTCAAGGGAAAATAGTTAAATGTTGATCTTACGGCCAATGCCACTGGATCGGCCAAAGAACAACATCATAGCCCCAAAAGGAACTGACCAAGGCCGGAGACTAAAAGGAGATTAGACTTTGGACGTGATCCGAAAATTAAACACTGGCCTCATTAGAGACAAATTGAAGAGGCATTAGGTCGGTAAAGGATAGAATGGGACATTCCCCATCCAAGAAGAAGGAAAAGGAGTGGATCCCAGTCAGGGAACGCTTAAGACTTTCTCCCCGCAAAAGGCTTCTTCAAGACCACCTCCAAACCCATGGATTAGACATGGAGGATGACCAAGAAACCTATATTTATGGATGGCTCGGCCAAAGGTAGATCACAATCACCAGTGGTGAACAACCAAACATCCTAAATTTCCTTTTGATGAAGAGCAAGGTATGACCAGAGCTCAAAAAAGGAGGTACAAAGATGGTAGGCCGGTATCCGAAGGGAAGGGTCATCATTATCGTGCTTCCAAATTCATAAAGAGTGAAAGGAAAGGAAGGAAGGAACACCGGTGTCAATCGTCACAATACAGCAGACCGATAAAGAGAAGTTGGAACCCCAATATGAGATATCAGTACCATCAGTTGTAGTGAAGAACTGCCCAGACGCTTAGGGGCAAAGTGAAGAACTCAGCCTTCCTATGAAACAGGAGGCCAATTCAGTTGATCCAGCTAATCTTGAAATGTCAGATGTCAAAACAGAGAGCAGTGGAGACTTCGAAGACTTTATCAAAATGATGTTCAGATCAGTAGAGGCATAGGTATCCATCAATATGGTATATATATTACCTAAGATATTCCAAAATGGCCTGATTCACATAGAGGAGCTTGATTTTAGTGAAGACCAACTACCAGAAATCCTAGGAGCAGATGTGGTTACTGAGCTCACGGGTAAACTAGAGGTCAGTCCAATGAAGGAAGAAGATGGGAAATCTTCTCTCCCAGAGCAAACACTAGAAATGGCCAAGGCTTCATTTAACCAACCAACGTAAGAAATGACCAAACTCTTGTAACCACTCTATGTTACTATAAACATGGATGGGAAACCTGTCCCAAGAGTGTTAGTAGACAACGGTACAGTGATCAGCATTTTACCATCATGAATGATAGCTAACCTCTAAAGAAACAAAAACGACCTCATCCCTGTGGATGTGGCCATGATAAATTTCCTTGGAGAGGCTAGTTCCTCGAGCAGCATCTTACCAATCAAATTAAAATTTGGTGGGTGTTGTTTTATGACTGCTTTCTTTGTGATGGATGCTATGGCATACTACAATGCCTTATTAGGACTTAATTGGATTCATGCTAATAGTTATGTACCTTCCTCATTACACCAATTCCTCATGTTTTGGAACGAAGGAGGTCAAGTGGAAGTAGTCATGGCCGACAACTGACCTTTTCTAGTTAATGCCAATTTGGCAGATGCGATGTTTTATCATGGGGATGTTTCTCCGATCAAGTTCCTATAACCTGATGAGGAGGACAGACCGACCATCATGATGGTCAGTAGATTCTGAGCGTGGCTAGCATTACTGGAAGGCCGTCACTGAAGGATCAAAATTAGTACTTGATACAGCCCAAAATGGAGTAGGAAGTTATTAGAAGTACATTCAAGAGGCTGACAGCAGCCCAAATTGAACATCGATTTGCAGATGCACCAACCGTCATGGCCATCGAGAAAGAGTATAGTTGAAGCCTTGCAATGAAGGATCTGCCACTAGCCCCACCAAAGATGGAGGAGACTGTAGCCGACGTGGAGGATCCTTTATAGGAACTAAATTTAGGCTCAGAAGAAGATAAGAGACCAATCTTTGTGAGTGGACTTTTACGGCCAGGTTTCAAAGAAAAACTTGTAAACCTTCTTATGGCCAATAAAAGTTGTTTTGCTTGGGACTATTCTGAAATTCCATGATTAGACCGTAAGCTCGTAGAGCATCAATTACCTATTAGAAATGGATATACGCCATTTATACAACCTCTAGGAGGATGTCTATGGAGGTTGTCTTAAAAATAAGAGATGAAATTGAGCGATTGCTCAAAGCTAGTTTCATAAGAACCGCTAGGTATGTGGAATGGTTATCTAATGTGGTTCCGGTCATTAAGAAAAATGGTAAACTTAGAGTGGGTATTGATTTTAGAGACCTGAATAAGGCACACCTAAAGACGAATATCCTATGCCCATAGTAGATATGCTAGTACATTTGGCTTCCAAGCACCATATATTATCATTTATGGATGGACATGCAGGTTATAACCAGATATTCATAGCCGAGGATGATGTGTCTAAAACCGCATTCCGATGCCCAGGGGCATTAGGAACATATGAGTGGGTGGTAATGCCACTCGGTCTAAAGAATGCTGGATCTACTTATCAGAGGGCCATGAACGTCATCTTTCATGATATGATTGGCCATTTCCTTGAAGTATACATAGATGATGTAGTGGTTAAATCTCAAAATGAAGATGAACATCTTGACCACCTAGCCAAAACATTTGACCGAATGAAAGTGCACGGGCTAAAAATGAATCCCTTAAAGTGCACCTTCGGAGTGTCTGCAGGAAATTTCTTAGGATTCTTGGTACATCAGAAAGGAATAGAGGTGGACAAGAACAAGATGTGTGCCATAATAAAGGCTAGGCCACCTTGTAATAAAAAGGAATTACCAAAATTACTCGGTCAGCTCAATTTCCTTAGGCGTTTCATCTCGAATTTAGCAGGAAGGGTAAGAGCTTTTTCTCCCTTGTTGAAACTCAGAGATGAACAAGAATTCAAATGGGAAAAAGACCATCTGGAGGCTTTCGAAGAAGTCAAGAGATACTTGACCAATCCTCCAGTGTTGATGCCACCATGAAAAGGGATTCCATTAAAACTGTAC
Organism: Macadamia integrifolia; assembly: GCF_013358625.1. Lineage (NCBI taxonomy): Eukaryota > Viridiplantae > Streptophyta > Magnoliopsida > Proteales > Proteaceae > Macadamia > Macadamia integrifolia. Next base: position 29,103,420 of record NC_056563.1, on the reverse strand, counting down.
GTTTTGGTTGCGCCAGAATCTATATCTAGTTTACTGGTACAAAACAATGAGTTTGGTTATAAGGTGGCCGTGTACTACTTAAGCCGAACTCTTAATGACTCCAAAATAAGACATACGACCATTAAAAAACTATGCTTTTCATTGCATTTCTCATGCACTAAATTATGGTATTACCTAATACCAGTGACCATGGACATTTTGTGCCAAACAGATATAATTAAGCATATGCTTAACAAACCAATAGGGCAAGGGAGAATTGGTAAGTGGGCAATGGCCCTGATAGAATTTTCTCTACAATACGTGCCTCAGAAGGCTGTGAAAGGACATACATTAGCAGATTTTTTAGTTGACCACCCACCGTTGGAAATATCACAGGAGAATGCGATTAACCTATTCCCTTGGAAGATGTTCTTTGATGGCTTAAAGACAGAACAGTCAGTTGGAGCAAGGGTAGTTATTATCTCCCCATATAGTGTGGAGACGAATTTGGTGTTTCAATTATGTTTTACTTGCTCCAATAACTAGGCAAAATATGAGGCCTTGTTAATCGGTCTAAAGATTCTCTTAGAAATGAATATGCCAGTGGTCGAAATAATTGGAGATCCCCAATTAGTGATCAGGCAAGTAGCCAAGGATTATTTGTGTGAAAGTGAATCCTTGATCAGATATCTAGCAAAAACTCAGAATTTGATTAAGATGTTCCAAGATGTGTCCCTCAAATACATTCCAAGGAAAGAGAACTCTATGGCAAATAGTTTAGCCCAAGCTGCTTTAGGTGCAAAGGTAGGAGAAGGTCAATGTGAACAAATCATAACTCTCCGAAGGAATCTTTTTTCATTTGTTGCTAAACATGCAATCGTTGAAATAAATAGCTTAGAAGAGTTAAAACCTGGTTGGAGGACAGCACTACTTTAGTTTTCGCAAAATCCTAATAGCAAAAATAATCGAAAGACCATATACCAAGACCTAGGGTATGTGGCTTTAGGAGGGAAATTGTATAGGAAAGCCGAAGATAGTCTATTGCTACAATGTGTGGGAGTCAATGAATCCCTACAAATTATGACTAACATCTATGAAGCTATTTGTGGAGCACATCAGGCTAGCCCAAAAATGCGGTGGTTAATCAGACAATATGGCTATGTTATTTTGGACGATTGTTTAAAATATGCAAAAGGGTGTCAAGCATGCCAGAAGCATGGGCTGATTCAAAGAGCCCTAGGAGTTGATTTACACCCTATTGTTAGATCGTGGCCCTTTGGAGGGTGGGCTATGGATATCATTGGAAAAATATATCCTCCTTCTAGTCAAGGGCATAGCTTTATACTAATCGCGATGAACTACTTTACTAAATAGGTCTAGGCTATCCCACTCAAAGTAGTGAACCAGGAATATGTGATCAAATTCTTGAAGCAAGCTATCATTTATAGGCTTGGAAATCCTGAGACCATAACATGTGATAATGGGAGCATATTTATAGGAGACCAAGTGCTAAAACATGGAATCACCATCATCCATTTGACTCCATATTACGCCCAAGGCAACGGTCAGGCAAAGGCAAGCAATAAAGTCATAAAATCAAATTTGGCTAAGGTAATTGCTGATAACACCTCTACTTGGGCTGAGTTATTATCCAAAGTTCTCTAGGCCTATCGAACTACCAAACAGTCTGGTATAGAGACAACACCTTTCTCTTTAACGTATGGTCATGATGTAGTCTTGCCTATGGAAAATACTATGAAATCATTACAGGTAGCACAACAGCATAGTTTGACTCCATTCGAATATAATGAAGCTATGTTGACCGAATTACAAGACCTGACTGAAGAGCAGGTCAAGGCCTTAAATTATACACAAGACTAGAAAAGGATGGTGGCCAAAGCATATGATAAGCATATAAGCCTAAAAAGTTTAGAGAATGCCAATTGGTGTGGAAAACTATTCTACCAATTGGGGCAAAGACTAACCTATATGGACAATGGTCTCCTACATGGGAAGGACCATTTAATGTATACCAAGTGCTCAAAGGAGGAGTGTATAGGTTGCAAGACCTCAGTGGGCAGATCCGACGGAGACCGATCAATGGGAAATAATTGAAGAAGTATTCCCCGGTCATGAGGGAACCCACTCAGTAGAAAGTAAATATCCCATCCTATAACTTCTTGTTACTACACCTAACCATGGAAGAAAGAAAAACACAAGCAAAAGGAAGTCATTGCATTTCCAAAAAAGCGGTTGTCAAATGACCATACCCAGAACGGTCAAGTAAAAGAAAAGAGAAAAGGAGTCAAATGCTTCTCTTAGATGATCATCGACTCGTAAGTCCAAAATTCTCAACAAAGACAAACGAACCTTCTTTGAGTTTCTCATTCACCTTTGATAGGGTTTGGTCAGCTTCAAGAAACTCTTTTTCCCAGTTCTCGGCTTGAAGAGCTTTGGATTGCAAATCTTCATTCAGAGAAGAAACTTCTTCTAAAAGAGCTTCAAACTCCTTTAACATTGGCGTCCATAAGTTGCCTAGATTTCTCTTTCTTCTGTTGAAGACGTCTAATTTCTTCATCCAGAGCTAGGATTTTTGTCCGAGAAGCTGTGGCTGATGTCATAAGATTCTCCAGTTTAACTCTTCCATCAGCCACCTCTTGGGAGGTAGCCCTATACTTAATGAGGAGGGGGCTAACGGAATTTATGTCGTCAATGGCTCCAGGGATGACACCACTCAGAAGTCTTCTTAGGTCCTTGAGATGTTCCGCAAAGTCATGTTGCTTGATTGAAAGAGTGGGAGTCACTAAAAGTTACGACATCGCTTCCAAATTTTTTTCCCGGTCAGAGGAGCCAGGGATTGAAATAGAGATCTTGCTTGCTCAATTGCGGAAGGGGCATGGGAGGATTCACCTGAGGTCATCACAGAAAGGAGAGGTTTTAAGGGCCTCAAGGTCTTTAAGTAGGAAAGCGTGCCATTAAAATCTGGAAGAGGAGGCATGACCTGCAAGAGGGAATGGTTATTAGGCCTACTTTTAATCAAAAGAAGGAATCCATGTTGGATTTATGGGCTAAATTAATTATTCGTGTTGATTAAATGGGTGAGAGTCAAATTGCATGAACCGGTTCGGTCCACTCTCAAGCTTAGGGATATGCTGGCTCAACCCATTGTGGTTTAGGGTTTTGAGTGCAGGACAGTATTATAAATACTAGGTTTTGGGTCCCTACAACCATTATTCACTCTTCCCCACTTTACCACTAAAGTGAGAGAACCAAGGAGGTTTAAGGGGCTGTAGAAGATCCATAGCCAAGCCAAGAGAGCGAAAGTGGGAGTGACCAACATCAATCATCTTCAGCATACTAGGTGAAAGGTACAAATCGATCCTCCATAATTTTATTAGATTCGTGTTCTTGTTTTTCCTGTGTGGTTTCCTCCATAGGGTTTCAATCTCAAACCCATAGGGAGTTCTAACAATTGGTATCAGAGCAGACCACATGGGACAAGAATCGATTGAATTTTTTTTGTACATGAGGATTTTGATTATTACTTAAAACCTGATTTGATTAAAAATCATGAAAATCATAAAAATCGTAATTTTACCATCACTTAAAAATCCTGTATGGAAAAACTTTCTTCACGAAAGTTGTAGATCACGAGAATACGGTCGCGGCGGTATGCCGCAAGTCACCGGAAACATCCGTACGCGCCGGCACGCGCCACCGGAAACCGGCTGCCGGAGGAGAGAGAAAAAAAATTCAAAAAAAAAAAACGGCGGCGAGGCATCGCCGGTTCAACTCGAAAACCCTACCGATTCGAACCGGTGACACAGTGGGTCAACTCATATGTACTATTTGACTCGGTCAAAGGTTGACCGGGTCGTTGACCAATTGACCCGAATTTGACCCGGAATTCATATGGCCGAACCGGTTGGTCTTGATTGATTTAAAAAAAAAAAGACTTGTTTGGTTTTTGTTCATTTTGGGTTTTTATTTAAACTACTTTAAATTTCATTTAAAGGTTCGTTTTAAGGCCAAATTGGAATCTGTTTTTTTTGCGTTGGATTCCTTGTTTCGGGCCACATTTAATGATCTAATTTTTAATATGACATATTTATTTGAAATTTTATGTTGTATTTAGTTTCAATCATTGAAACAAAAGGGCGTTTTTATTTAAACTACTTTAAATTTCATTTAAAGGTTCGTTTTAAGGTCAAATTGAAATCTGTTTTTTGCGTTGGATTTCTTGTTTCGGGCCACATTTAATGATCTAATTTTTTAATATGACATGTTTATTTGAAATTTTATGTTGTATTTAGTTTCAATCATTGAAACAAAATGGCATAAATCAATGCTTTGAAAAATATATATGTTATTGGTTGCCATGAAATTGAGAAGTTTTTTTTTAAATTGAGATATGTTAATATGGAAAAGGGTGTAAGCTTCCGCTCATTCTTAGTTGCAAAGTAATTTTGCTTTAGGAAACCATGAAATGATGAGGTGGAATCCACCAAAGTGGTACATCTTATTATTTCATGATTTTCCACAGGGAAGCAATGTAGGTGACATTTGCCCAAAGGTGATGTCACCAAAGTTAAGAAAATGACAGTAACCTAGAGGTTCCTAAGCCCAAAGGTGAGGGGATTTCAAAAGTTATTGTTCTTTTCACAGTAAATATAAATTTACAAGAGGACCAGTGCATTCTTAGCCCAAAGGATAGGAATGTAGTTGCGGTTGTGACTCTTGTATGGTTATTGTTGTCTTAGTGACATTTATATGTATGTTTTGAACATAAAGATATACATCTCCAATGGGAAAGATATGATAGAACTGAGTGAAACCCACCAAAGTGGTACATTCAATTCGATTGTATCTTCTCCAACAGTAAAGGTGATACTTTCCCAAAGGTTATGTCATCAAGGTTTGAGGATAATTATCCACATTTCAGAAAGGGACATTAAATTTGGAGTTCTTTTGCCCAAAGGTGATTGAATTCCGAAGTTAGTGTTGTTTTCACAGTTAAAAGAAGAATATAAGAGCATCAGCTAATTCCTGTCCCAAAGGATAGGGATACATTTTTAGTTGTAACTCTTATTTAAAATATATTGATAGTATTACATGCTTTTATATTATGATTTATATTTTGATATTTGGCATGTATTGTGTTCTTGTTACTGCTGTAGTAAGATGGTCATTCCCTCAAGTTATGTGTCTTCCATCCCAATGCTCACTGGTAACAACTATCAAAAGTGGGTGGAAGAATTAGAATTGCATTTAGGTCTTCTTGACTTAGACTTGGCACTTAGGGAGCCTAAACCTGAGCCTCTCACAGACTCGAGCAGAAGTGCTGAAAGGACCAAGTTTAAGAAATGGACTGAAGCAAACAGAAAGTGCATACTGGTTTTAAAAAAGGGCAGTTCCTAAAATTATACGTGGGAACATAGAGATCAAAGACACTGCAAAAGAATTCCTGGATGCTATTAAAGGTAGATTTCAACACAACAAGAAAGCTGAGAAAACCACATTGATGACCAGGCTAATGAATACAAGGTATGATGGATGTGGGAGTGTTAGAGAATACATTTTGGGTGTAGCTACTGATGCTGGTAAACTTAAGGATCTTGGAATACAGATCGATGAAGAATATATTGTACATATTGCACTGAATACCCTCCCTAGTCAGTATAAGGTTATCCAATCTACCTACATTGCACTGAAGGACGATTGGACCCTAAATGAGCTAATTTCCATTTGCACTCAAGAGGAAGAAAAATTGAAACAAACTAGGTTTGAGAGTGCACATGCAACTTTCCACAAGGGATCTTCTGGTGGACCAAGCAGAAGGAACAAAAATTTTTCCAACAGAGGAAGCGCCAAGCCATATGACAGGAATAATAGCTCTCAAGAACTTGACACATCTCAAAAGGCTCAGGATGAAGAGAATACCAACAACGTAGAGTGTTTCTGGTGCCATAAGAAAGGACATGTGAAGAAGGACTGTTTTATTTTCAAGAAATGGTTAGAGAAGAGGAAGAATTCTGGGGCTGATAAGCAGGATGATACCAAGAAAGGGTGAGGTAGAATGATCACCAGTAATTAAGAGCAAGTAAAATTTGGTCCCATCAAGTAGTTAGGATTTCTTTACATACAGTTATTTGAAATGCTTGATTAGTGGGAGCTTTGATTTTGTTTAGTATTTGTTTATGTTTTGAACCTTAGCCCGTATGTTTTGGGGCACAGTTTGATGAATTATGGTTAAGTTTTAGCATTTACATTATGCACAGTTATTTATTGAAATATTTGGTTTATGATTTCATTTAAGAATGTTTTTATAGGTAGTAATTGTCTTGGTTATAGGTAATATTTTGCCACAGTTCAAAAGGTAATGTTTGCCACATTTTAAGACAGTATTGTCACAGTTCATAGGCAATATTTGCCACAGTTTATAGGCGGAAGGCCACAGTTAGATATTAACCACAGATCAAAGGCGATTTGCCACAGTGAAGGTTAATATCACAGTTAAGGACCTACATGGAATGACAACAGTGTAATTTGAGGATATGTCAATATTTCTATGATGGTATCCCACATAGATTCGTGTTAAGAAACTTACTTATGTTTGTAATAACAGAAAGTTGTATGCCGTATATTGAGGTGTATCTTCTGCTGTTATTCGATGTGAGTGGTTTTTCAACTGAATCACAGTAAGAGTGGTTAATGTAATAAGATTCTATGGCCACACCAATTTAAAAGACATCCTTATAATTAATGTAGCCCAAGTGGAAGATTGTTGGATTTATGGGCTAAATTAATTATTCGGGTTGATTAAATGGGTGAGAGTCAAATTGCATGAACCGGTTCGGTCCACTCTCAAGCTTAGGGATATGCTGGCTCAATCCATTGTGGTTTAGGGTTTTGAGTGCAGGACAGTATTATAAATACTAGGTTTTGGGTCCCTACAACCATTATTCACTCTTCCCCACTTTACCACTAAAGTGAGAGAACCAAGGAGGTTTAAGGGGCTGTAGAAGATCCATAGCCAAGCCAATAGAGCGAAAGTGGGAGTGAACAACATCAATCATCTTCAGCATACTAGGTGAAAGGTACAAATCGATCCTCCATAATTTTATTAGATTCGTGTTCTTGTTTTTCCTGTGTGGTTTCCTCAATAGGGTTTCAATCTCAAACCCATAGGGAGTTCTAACACTATGGACTCTACCTTCCATGTGAATTTTTTCACAAATATATTCCTTTAACCTGTCAGATTAGTTAATGTCTCAATTGCTAAAAACTGCTTAACTATTTACTGTGTTAATCTGCATATGATTGTTTGATCAATAGATTCATAACACATCATCAAAATTTGTTGGGTTGTAGAAGATTACAAGTTAAATTATTCCTGTACACCTAAGGCTAATCTGTAGCAGTAGAATTACATTATCTGATTCTCCTCCTGACTCTCCAAAAACCATACCACGCCTCCACATTTAAGTGTTTGGTTAAACTTTATTCTGCAATATAGCTTCACATAATGCCTAGTAACTTTCTCCCTCCACTGCTTCCACTAAAGACACCTTCTAAAGTGGCAAATGGAGTATTTACTTTCCATGCTAAGTATTGACTGGTTAAATGTGAAGGCCCCAACACAACTATTGCAGCAAGAGAGACAGGAACAGGCAAACAGGGTGAATGAAATTTCAGACAGAGAACTCACCTCGATATGCCAAGATTGAAGATGTCATTTGCACTTTTGATTTTATTTTTGGATTCCATATGCAAAGCATATGATGTATAATACAGAGAATGTGTCTGCCCAATTTTATTTGCATCGAGAAAACTGTATATCACTTCAGCATCAGCACAATTCTCCGCCTGCGGCATCAATTCAGAATGAAAACAAAGCCAAGAGGTAGTACATCAGAAAACGTGAATTAGAAGTGATCTTGCTAGATAAGCCTCAAAAGCAAAGTGATGAAGTCACCCACATATTCCAACCAAACTTTAAGGTAACGGAGATCCTCCTTGTAGATGTCTGTGTGCCAAAAAGTACGCACACATTGTTCCAAAATTACAACAATGCCTGAACTGTCTCCACCAGTGGGGTAAGACTCCTGAACCCATTTGATGCACCTTCATAAAAAAATAAAATAAAATAAAAAAGATTCAGGGTTTAGACTTTTTCATGTATGGTCAAATCCGAAACCCTAAATTTCAGCAACCCGAAAGAAAATATACAAGTTACTTACTCAAGCCACGGTTGGAGAGGATCATCTCCTTGGTACTCATCAATCGCCTTGATCAACCTCCTGTACCCACAAAGAGGAAATTAAGGATTGCGAAATCAGATGGAAGATCTAAAACGTTTCTAGGTCTTGAAAATCTTAAATCCAGCTAAAGAAGACAAGAAACATGGCGATTTAAAAGATCTAAGTGATTACGTTCGAACCTTCGGTTCTCAAGGAGAGATTTTCGAAGGCGAGTATCGGACTGGGATTTGAGGGCGTTATTTAAGAGGCTAATATTACGACCTCTTTTCAAGGGTTTAACGTTCTCCTTGAAGAGTTCCCACTCATTTCCTGTTTGCTGGTTGGAGGCGAGAAACGCTGTTTCTGGATCCAAATTCTGAAGCTCTTCCATGGCGCAAACACACACAGAGTGACACAAGTCCCTGAAAGAAGGAATAAAATGAGCGTACGGAGGGAGGGAGAGAGAGAGAGAGAGAGATTTCAAATTTTCAAATTTGAATCCACGAGCCGTTAACATCTCCATTCAAAGTCCATATCGACTATATATTAGACGGCTTAACAAAATGTCCGTTGGACTTGCAAGTTCCTACCAGAAAAAAAGAAAAAGAAAAAAGTACCACTTGAAGGTTCCAAGTGGTCTAAGAGCACGACACGTGTTAAACCTTTTTTAAATCAAGCGGCGGTATTACTGGAACGAGGGTATTTTGGTGAAGAAAACAAGAGCCTTTCAATTCCTATTTGATATTTACTGAAACACCCATTTCAGTGTTTTTTTACCAAAAAAAAAAAAATCAGTGTTTTATTAACTACTTAATCTCCATAAGTGGTTTAATCCATATTAATTGGTCATTATTTTTCTCCAGCTTTCTTCTTCTCCGAGTGCATATCCATATCAGATCTCCATATTGCCCAAACAGTATTGGAATGTGGTCTGATACCTCCTCACAAATGGTGGGATCCTATGTGGAAAGATCATCTTACGTGAGGAGAGGAGCTATTCTCGTATGAAATCACCACACACTAAATACTAAATAGGAGGGGATAATGTAGAGAGATGGGGAAGGCAGGTTGAGTTTCATCACCAATGGTGTATATTCACCATTTCAGATGAGGATTGGGATCCTCTCTTGAACAATGATCGTCCAAGTCTTGTCCATAATTATCTAGATGATCGAAATGTATCCAAATGGTTATCAAATGGCTCTCAATGTAATGTCTCTATTCTGATCGATACAAACACACCCGTTGGATCACCGCTTAGATACATGTTGATCGTCCAAGTATAGCTATCTCCCTGATGATCAGCATTCAGGAGAGGAGCTGGTGATCATCAGGGAGATAGCTGGATCCAGATTCAGAGTATTTGGAAGAATGCGAGTACTACTGTTTACACTCTGCATTCACATCTCAATCTACAGGACCAATTTGTCAGAAAGGCCAACACTGGCGTTTCGGATACCCGGGAACCTACAGATGGATGTACCACTCCGGTTGGCAGCGTAGGAGGATTGCCTTGTACTCATGGAGTATTCGATGGATCAGCTCTCAAGGTTGCTGGTGTCAATGGCGTCGTCCACTGAGGGAAGCAGTGGGCGGCGAAGCAAGCACCCTCTATACCTCCTTGAAACGTCAGAATAGAGATACGGCCAACAGAAACATCCTTCCATCTTTCCCAAGTGACGAACTCTTAAAAATAATGAACTTAGCGAAGACAGATTCATCTGCCCAACCACCCAGTACAACCCTGGTAGATAACATGTGCAAATCAGACAGTAGCCTAAAAGGCTAAAAGGAATACTTAGTTATCCACAGTTCCACAAGGCGAAAGACGAGTAAACCAATAATAAAAGTCAAAAACACCTTTTGATGAACTCCGGACATTGCACATCATCACTTCAATTACTAAAATAGAGATGGGGATCTTCCATGTAATCTAAACTATATATATTAAGAAACAAACAAAAGGTAACCAAACAGTGCAACTCAAGCTCAAGATAAAGAAAATCATTACACAATACAGAAACCGTAGTGGAAAACAAAACATGACATGCGATTGATCAGGTAACAGCATTCAAATATTACCAGGAAGAAAGTCGCCCCCAGTCGAAGATATCACGCAGAACATGTGATTGATAAAATAGTCAAGGACATATTTTTTCTCGAGGCATGTACGAGGAGAGTAGTTAAAGATTCATATGCATACATAATAGTAAAACATTCAGTATGGACAGATATTCTGTATAATGTTTTCATTCCCTCCCACTGTCATCACCAGCACCTGCTTCTCTGACATCAAGACTAAATTCATACTCCTGGTCACAACCCATATATGAATCACACATATAATAAAGAGTATACGACTTCTCTCCAGCTTCCGCAGGAGCAACGAACTCGAGCTTGACTTTCGACTTACGCTGCAGGGCAACCCTCTTGATGGCAAGCAACTGGTTAGTTTTGCTATCACCTACCACAAGCCACCATCCTTCTTCTTTGGCTTTGGGATACCTGGGAGCATAAACAGGTCCCACCTCGGACCTCCCTTCGAGATCCCGTTCAAGGGTGACTTGCAAGGTAACATCATCCCCGGCTCTTATGTTGTCACTCTCCAACACCTCATATGTCATATCTATGTTGGGGAAACGGTTGCAGAAGCGAGCAATGTCCAGCAACTGTGAATCTGTCATCAGCAGCAACTCTTGCCGCTCATCATCCTCCATCTCCACCAAATCAAACACCGTTTCTATACTCTTTCCTGGGTTCTCTTGGCATTTCTTTGCCAGCTCTTTTGTGAAGTGAGGAAGCTGTAGAAGCATAGAATCACGCTCCCATATGCCCTGTGTAACCATCTGACTCACTTCCATGGCAAGAAGAGCCAGGCTAAGCCACCCATTGCTGGATATTACATCTACCATAGCTTGAAGCAACCTACTAGCAGAAAGGAGTACTTCTCGCTGGTCAGAAGCCAAGTTACCAACTACTGTGTGCCTTGAGAAGTAAGCCTGTAGCAATGCGTTTGCCTTTACATGTGGATCTGTACATTTGGGATTCTCAAATGCAAACCTCTGGTGGTTAATCAATTTTCTTATCAATTCTTCCTCCCCAGGTCGTATTGGAAGCTCTGCATATTCAGAAGCAGAAGCCAGAATCTCAAGCAAGCCTTTCATCTTTGTTTTGGAAGTTAACGATGAACTGAAACGCTCTATAGTAGTGTAGCTGATGTAGTAGTATGATGCTATCATGCCGAGGTTCAGAGGAGAAAGGTCCATATCATCCTCTATAGCAACACACTTGCTTGCTTCCAAGTCACTCAATGTGTTCTCCACAAGCTCTGAGAGATGATCAGAGAGATGCCTGTGGCTTACTCCCTGGAGGTTGTAGTAGTTAGGATTTTGAGTGAGCCTCCGGTACATGAATGTCCATGTCAGGTAATCCACAGCATCTTGTTTGTTCTCAATTACTCCAACAACTATTTCTGCATTCAGGTTGTCATGCAAGTAATGCTGCAGATGACTTTCTACCGGCAATGCCTCATACAAGAACTTCTTATAGTATTCTTTCCGAGGCGCATGACAGAGAATGACACATTTACCAGAATTATCTAGAAGAGGTCTACTGGCGTGACCCATCATCTGCAACAGATCAGTAACTGGGTAGTCTGTGTGAGCATTTTCCCTTCCATCATAATATTGCGTTCCCATAACCACAACCAAGTGAGCTGATAATGGCATCCCCCAGCACATTGAGCTGCTAGCAACACAGACCTGAATCCACCCAGCCTCAAATAAATGTGACACTACTTCCTGGTCCATGCTGGTAAGACCTTCATGCAAGTAGCCCACACCATGACGAAGAGTAGCACTAAGCATGGGCTCACTCACCTTTGAAATTAAAGGTTCCAAATCTTCTACTGATCTAAGCAGAAATTCCGGCTTCTCCCCACTGTCTACACCCGAGTAAGTCATCAGATCAACTGCAGTAAGCCGAGCATGCTTCCTGGTTGGAACAAACACCAGAGCAGGTTTTCCATTCTTTGCATGTTGGACAATAGCAGTGTATGTTGGCTTCGACATTGATTGCATCCTCGCTTCAAAATTAGCTATATCCACACCTTGAATATGTATCTCCAGAGGCACAGGACGAACACTCGGATGAAAATTGAAAAGGCCATGAGAGGTTGCACCTATCCATTCCCCAAGGTCTTTGGCATTTGCAAGAGAAGCTGAAAGCGCCACTATCCTTATCTTGTTCTCACCCTGACTTGCAATGTATCTCATCCGAGATACTATAACTTCCAAGACAGGACCCCCTTGACCGCCAATTAAGTGAATCTCATCAATTATAAAAAGGGTCACTTGCTGAACATGTTTGCGCTGTTTCCAGCGGCGGGACAAAGCATCCCATTTCTCAGGGGTACTGATAATTATTTGCCCTTTCTCAAGAAGTTTCAGGTCTGTTGTAGTTTCTCCTGTCAATTCAACAACCCTCATCCCTAGGCCCTTTCCAAACTTCCGTTCCCAATCACGATATCGTTCTTTGGCAAGAGCCTCAATAGGAGCAATATAAACTGCACGCATGACAGACTCAGGTCCTTTCTGATGATTCCTCAAAAGGGCGAACTCTGCACAGATGGTCTTGCCACTTCCAGTTGGAGCTGCAACCAAGACATTGTCATCTGTATTGTACAACACAGTGAAAACCTGCGTTTGGATAGGATTAAAATGCTTGAATTCTTGATAGAGAGCTTCATATGAGGGATTTCTCAGTGCCGTCACAGGCAATGGTTGCAAGTCCAACAATTCAGTAGGTGGAGGATACTTTTCTGGTAAGATCAGGTGTCTGAAAGAAACAGGTAAGACAGACTGCGACCCGAGCCACCTATCTGACACAACACGAATGAAGTATTGAGGCGGTAATGGTTCATAGATTGGCACTGTGAAACTTAAAGTGTGGTCCTCATCAATATACTGCTTCTTAAGCATGAAATATTCATGATGAAGAATGTATTCCCCATCATTGTCCTCAACAATAACCCAAAATGGTTCAACATACCCATGTACTTTGTCCTCCCACTGAAAATCTGGAGTTACAGTGAGTTCAACTCTCAACACAGAACGAGTGATAGGTAGAACATGTGCAGCCAGGTTAAGCTTTGGAAACTGGTGAATGAATTTGTGAAGTGGTCTCCCCATCTTAGGGTAGCGTATGAGCTCTCCAATTTCCTGCGCAGAAAGATCATAGAACCTCTCCCAGGCCAAATCTTTCTTCTCCAGTTTCATCAAGATCTCATTTGGAATTCCATTGAATTGGCGGAGGGGTGTCTGGACGCTCCAAATTCTTTTGTTGACCATTTTGCACAAATTCAAAGCCTTCTCAGCTAATTGCGCCCATCCTCGTTTAACCACAATCTCGAAAAGAGCTCGCATAAGACGACCAGCACTCTACAAAGAAAGTAGAACAAAATAAACAAATAAAAAATGGATGAAAGAAGCTAATTGAGGAACAAAAGTCTCGTAAAAAGGAAAAAAAAAATCATGATATGGCAAACCTGGGTAATGAACACCATGTCTGATGTCAGTGAAAGCCCCTCAAGCTTAAGTCGTGAAATATATGCCTGAAGTAGGACATTAATCTTGGCACTAGGCTCTTCCAAGCTTTCCTTTATGGGAATGGGTACACGATCCAAGAGCTTCGCCAATTCCATCTTCTCATCTTGTCTCACTGACACATATTTGAATTCTTCACTGAGGGAGAACAACCGACAGAGTTCGATATCACCCATTGTTGGCTTCAAATGCTCATTGTATGTAGAAATGGTCCCATGAGTAATATAGTAGTAACTAGCAACCCGACCTAAGTCTGTAACTTGGAAATAGCCACTTTTGCGATCATACTTGATCAAATTATTTCTGTCCAAGATTGTTGCAGCAGCATGGATCTACAAATAAACAAGACCTTCAGAAAGTTCTAAAGGAAATTTTGTTCAATTTTTCTATTAAATTATTAACCAAGATTTTTTATATAGATAAAATGTTCAATTAAACCCATAGCCAAGGATAATGTACAAGCATACAGCACTATAAAAATTAATGCCCAAGTATACCGCACCATCAAAATCAATAGCAGCTAGACAGACATAGGGTTCTCCTTGGAGATACAGTTATCCAATAAAAATATGTGAGATAATGAAAAGCACATGACATCATATTGCAAAAGGTAGATTGCCACAAAAAGAAACTACCAGTAATACAAGCCTAATGCAAATTTCCATTAACCTACAAGCTTCAAAATAGTTTATTCCATATTGCCTCCGCATTTTTGCATTTCTAATTAACATGATTAACAAACAGCAAGAGAAATAAAAGAACACTAGGAACGACTAAAAAAAAATTATGAGCCGAACTACCATTTTGGTGTCAAGGTATTGCTAGTAGTCATGCCAGTCAAGCACATTGGATGTTCCTAGTGCAAGTTCAGATGACACCAGCAAACTCAGTACCGTATAGAAACACTAGAAATGAGAAAATTTCCCAACCAGAAAGGTACACTCTCGCTTTGGTGTCAAGGTATAGCTAGTCATCATGCCGGTGCATACTGGAGGTTTCTAGTTCAAGTTCTGATGCAGATCAAATCAATAGATCTGCTTGTGGTGGGCAGGAGAAAGTGAATCAACAAGAATTACAAGTTTTTTTTTTTTTGGGGGTGGGGGTTGAGAGGGAGACAACGGTCTCTATCTCAACAACAAACTACGCTAATTCTTAATACATTCATCAAATTCTTGGGGGATTGTGAGCCTTTGCAATGTATTTACAGAGCTGTAAAATAAAATAAAACAGAAATAAAACTGGATTCTAACACCATCAATTGATGGGCTGAGTTGTCAGTCCTTTATTGATTCAAAACTTATCCTTAATTCCTTCCCATTGACCAGCTGCTTCGGGAGGAGTTCTATCTTCACTCAACCACCTAATAACAACCAAATAGATAAGTTAACCTCCTCTCTTGAGCAGGCTAAAACGAAAGAGATTCTTCCATAAGCAGATGCTTTGGAAAGAAACCAAAGCTAACTCAAAACTAACCTTTCCTACAAACTGGGTCCCACAAATAAGATAAATGTTATCTAACAAGACAACTTCCTAACAGACCGACACCCCACTACTAATAGCCAACTGCATAATTAAAATACAAATTTTGTGTACCCCTATGGACCTAAAATTTGGGCTTTATAATTAAGCCCGTTACAAACAAAAGCCAATAACCAAGAACTATCAAAAAGGGCCCCAATGTTGCACCGATAATGAAATTTCTAAAAGTTCAAGTTCAGATGATACCAGTAAACTCAATATTGTCAACTGAATAGTTGAGAAATTAAAACCTCCTCACAACATCTAACCATTACAGGGTATACTCTCAACTCAAAATAATAACTATCATAATGAAATGAAAAACAAAAAAAAAAACACAGCAATAGGAACGCAATAAGAAATAAAAATCTTCAAGATTGTAATACTTTCGCAAGTAAGTTGGTATTCTTATTATACTAGGCTCAACATGGCTAAAAATAAACAAATATGCATCAAAATGTGAAGCATGATGATAAATTCCAAAACCACCCAGATTTTTATTTGTTCTGGTAAGCATGACTTGAAATTTCTAAAAGATTAAAGTATCCCAATTTTTACAGAACGACAGATGCCAATCAAATCCCAGCTGCAAAAAAAAAAAGCTGCGACAAAATCAAGCACTACGTTGCTCTTTTTTTTTTTCCCCCGCTAACGATGGGTATCCAGGCCTTTGGCCTGACTAGTCCCACAGGCCCATACTAACCCCAAAACCATATGGACCGGATCATACCGGGGTTGAATGAGAACCATTCAACTTTCACTGAAAGCAATAAAGAGCACTAAACACCCCGTGTGAGTTGCCCAAGGTGTGCCTAGTGTGAGTTGCCCTAAGGTGTGCCGAGTTTATGGCTTGTACCAAATTCATTGCTCACCAACTGTGCTACCCCCTTGGGTTAAATCAAGCACTATGTGACCACTGATAAGATAAGCCTAAACAGACCCAAGCAACAGAAAATATGAACAATGTAAGAGTATGATAGAAGTACGCTACTACATTAAGGGGTTACTGCTTACCAGATCGGCCCTCCTCTCCTCCAATGTAATGTCTTTATCCAGAACATCGGGCTTTATGCCATAAAGGGTTGGATTCCTCAACATACGAACATACAAATAGGTATAACCGATCCAATTACAGGCCTCCCTAGCATTCTGAACTGTCCCAAGAACGATTTCAGCATTCAACTGATCAGCCAATTTGGATATGAATTGGCTTTCAATGGGAAGCTGTTGATTCATGAGGGACAGGTAGTACTGTAGTTCACTATGGCCAGTAATAATTATTCCTTCACCATAGGAGTCATACTGAGGCCTTCCTGCACGACCCAGCATCTGCATAACATCCAGAGGGCTCAGCTCAGTCCACGCTCCTTTCTCAGGATTGTATATCTGTGTGCCTTTAATAATCACAGTGTGCGCTGGCAAATTAACACCCCAAGCAAGTGTAGCAGTTGAAACCAATACTTGAACATGCCCATCAGCAAAAAGATCCTCAACAAGTTGTCGATCTACCCTTGCCATTCCAGCATGATGAATTGCAAACCCATATGGCAAGAGATCTTTTAGATCATTGCTCTTCACCAACTCTGTATGGCTCTGCAGGATCTCACGGCTTGCACTGTCCTCTTTTAAAAATCGACCAAGGGTATCATTAGTAAGAGCAGTATCACGTATTGCACGAGCTGTTTTGGCCGTTTCTTTCCTTGAGTGGACAAATATAAGAACTTGATGCTTCCCTGCAACAGCCATGACTTTCTCATAACAGACATCATTCATCAACTGGAATCGCTGAAGAGGCTTCTTGACAGTAATTCCAATATACTGTTGAGCCAGAGGGCAAGGTCTGTAACTGTTGTCAAAATGGAATAGTCCTTTTTCCCGATCAACTCGCAGAAATAATGCCACATCTTCATAGTTGGGGAGTGTAGCAGATAACCCTACCAACCGAATATGTTCTTTTGTGGTCTCAATTTGTCTCACTGTTCTTGCAACAATACTTTCAAGCACAGGCCCTCTGTTATCATGAAGAAGATGAATCTCATCTATGATAAGTAGTTTCACAAGCTGCGTATAGGTTCGGTCCCCAGATTTTCTGGTGATAATATCCCACTTCTCAGGAGTTGTAACAATTATCTGTGTCTCTTCAATTTGTTGACGAGTCAAGGTCTGGTCTCCACTTAGCTCCTTAACTTTCACATCATAATGTTGCAAACGATTGGACAAATTCCCAACAACTTCAGCTACAAGAGCTTTCATCGGTGCCACATAGACAATCTTATAGTTGCTGTTGTTGAATGATCCATCTGGGTTCCTATGCAATGCAATCTGCTGAAGAATGGTTAGCATGGCAACATTTGTTTTCCCTGCACCAGTTGGAGCACACAATAGAACATTTTCTGCAGTAAAGAGAGCAGTTTCATAAACTTTACTCTGCACCCTGTTCAGCTGGGTCATCCCTTTAAAAGCCGGCTGTGCCCAGTCGGGCATTACAGAAATCTTTATGAGCTCTTCACCAGAAGCAAGTGGCTTTGGCTTCAAAGCCGGCACATGGACTTCTTCATATCCCTTGCTATGGTTTCTATACGAGCCCAACGGAAGCTCACATTTCTTATTGGCCATCAAAAGACCTCCTTGATGGAAAGAAATGCTGTCAAGATCAAGTGCTTCATGCTGTCCCTTCACCCAACCACTGTCTGAGTCCCTATCAACAAAACCCCTCCGCTCCCTACCCCCATCTCCAGCAGTACTCTCGTCTTTCAATCTCCTGGCCTCTTCTCTTATACTCTTCTCCAAATTCTTCTGGCGTTCCTTAGCAGTTGCTCTGGTGGCATGCAACTGCTCCAAAATAGCAGCCAAGTCTGAACCTGAACCCACCATTTCTTCTTCAATCTTCTTCCTCTCCTCTTGGTCTTCAGACCTTGCCAAACGAGTACACCAGACTATCTTCAACCGGTTCCGCAAGAGAAATTTAATAAGGCTAAACTTATCAAAATCAAGAAGCACCAAGAGCCTATTTTCCACTTCCCTGTCATCTCCTTCAGCAAGTATTTTAAGCACATCTTCTGCCAATTTCTGGCAGTGTTGTGGGTCAATCTGTTCATATGATTGAGAGATCTTTCTTTGAAGCCAATATGCATCTATATCTTGAACATTGAGGGTCATTCCCTCGTTGGCTTCTTGCATGTCATCATCATCAATCCCTCCACCCATCTGCATAGCACCAGAACCATGTGAATCCAGCCCATCATCTTCCTCTACTTCCACTTCCTGGACCATATCATAATCACTGTCGTCCTCTTCCTCCTCCTCTTCTTCAAACTCAACAGCAACACCCACGTCATCATCAAGAGCATCATCAGCAGTGGCAGCAGCAGAACCGGCTGCATCCCCACCATCTTGGAAGTCAGTAATAAGCTTCCCAATAGACACCAGCTGATCAAAGACATGATTTGGTATTGGATTCAACAACCCATCAATCTCCTTTTTCTTGTCAGGGTTCTTGAAGGCATCATTCTTCAGAACTGCCAACACCTCATCAGCTGCACCACTCACAACATTTGGTGGCTGACCACCTAAATGCTGTTGAATGACACCAAGTAAGGCCTCGTAAGCTGCCCTTGTCTCCTTCGTCTTTGGCTGATAGACACCTTCCTCAGTAATAGAGAGGACGCTCTCCTCTTGGAGACGTCGCCGCTTGCTTTGCCTACTGGGCAAGGCTTCAGGATCTCGATCCTTCTTCTTCTTCGACTTCTTCAGCTTCTCATCGGATTCAGGAGGTTTTCCTCTGAAAGCACGATCACCGAAGGTTTTTGGGTCTATCTTCCCATAGAGAGATTCAGGCTCACCAGTTGGTTCATGAGTGTCGCGCGGACGAGAATCGGTGGTCAACACAAGGCTAGAGTTTGCTCTGTATTCATACTGCTTGAATCGAGCGTGTGCCTCCGCTCCACCACCCAAATGCGCCATCGTCTCACCAACAAAACATAAAGCAAGAACCTAAAGGCAAAAAACAAAAAAAGTGAGGGAGAAGCCTTGAATCCTTCAATGAAACAAAAAATGAAATACAGAGACGAATTTTAAAAGTGCTCCACAAAATCACTTCCCGTACGTTTAAGAGGAGGTATGGATATAGAAACCTAGGAGAAAATCCTGTTAATCAAGTAAAATTAGGATAACTAGGGTTAGAATAAGTGAAGAACTGATATGAACAGAGAGGAAACGCAATAAAGACGAAGCCTTAGAATGCACGAATGGCGACGAGTAACCCACTAAACCCTAGCTAGAAGAATTGATAAACTAATTAGCAGCAGAGTAGCGATAGTTCACCTACAGCCTCTCAACGCTACAAGCGTCGATCCAGAGTCACCAGTTAACACTTCCTCTTTCCGCTATAACAGTTTCTGCAGTATGACCGCGCTCTTGTTCTATATCTCTTCGACCGTTCATCACCGCCACTCAAAGCAAGTTTCAGAGGCGGCCAAGTAGGGTTGTGCGTGAGCACAGCAATGAGCCGGTGACCGCTTCTATCACTTCCAAGTTGGGAATTGGGGACCGAGGCTGAGCCTGAGCCGTAGCCTGGGCCTTGGCCTGGGCTAAACATGAAGGCAATAAGTAAGGCCCACAAGTGAGGCCTTATAGCCCGTCTCAACAATTTATTTCGGCGTAGGCAGTCCAGAAATACCAGCTGTAAAACAAAGGCCCATATATTTTTCTTTGTCTTTCTCTAAAACAAAAGGCACATGTCAGTCCTCACAAGAGGGGTCTATTTCGTTCCTTTGCTCGTACGAACCTGCTAATCCCATCCACCATAGTTGGGCTGGTTAAGCACAACAATCCTGGACCACGTAGCATTTGTCATTGGGCTTATGTCACGAAGCTATTGGATCCATGGTGATTTGACATTACTGGAACAATGAATGTCATTAACTCTTTTTACCAGAAAATAATAATAATAATAATTATTATTATTATTGTTATAATTATAATTCTTTAACTCCTATTCCGAATATACAAGTATCCAAAATATCAATACAATCTATTACTCAGGCTTGATTAAGAGGTTCTCTATTCACCGTGGGTGAAGGAAAACTTTATCTTTTTTTCTTTTGAAGAATCTTTCTATCTTTCATTTTTCTTTTTTCTCCTTTTCTTTTCACCTTTTTTTTTTTAATAAGATTTTATTTCACCCTTTCCACCCTTCTTTTTTTTTTGGGTAATCGAAAAATGATACTCCATGGTAGTGATCATATCCCCCAAGATAAGCCCTTGTACTACAAACGGTGCTTCCACAGGACCAATGGGTTATAGTGGGCATGTTAAGACTTGAACTCACAACCAGCCAACTCGAGCGATGATGGGTTGAAGGCATTTTCCCATCTAGTTACATATATGCTTTAGGGACAATATTGGGCATGTTGCTGGGGTGCCCACCCTTTGGAAACTCTCTCCCCCTTCCTTTTGGAAATGACTCCCATGCCCTTGTATTTTAGTCCCCTATCATTTGAGCCGTTAGTTCCAGAAAAGCTAGTAGCATGTATATGTTGTTGTATGGTTGTCCTTGTTAGCAACCTGGCCTCATGGCGGTGATGATGTGGCTGAAAGTGATGATATGGCAGTGTTCAATATCACCGATGTGATAACATAGTCACATTTTGTGCATAGAGTGGTTTGATTTATCTATGGTAAGTGGTACGGGATTCTGGGTCAAAACTCGTAAAATTGGCCTATTTATGCTCGGGGGCATTTTCGATAGTGAAAAATATATTTTTAGAAGACTATTTCTCATGAAAAAGATAGATTGCAATTTATCTAGTCCAATGCATTTGATTTTGTTGCGTTCCGATACTGTATGAAGAAGTTATGACATTTATGACATTTAGGGCCAATTTCAGCATTGAAAATTAATTTTTTAAAATAAGTTTTCTACATGTAACAATACGACAAAAATCATATATTTCCAATGGTTATGATTTCATCGCATTCCAATTTCGTATGAGGAAGATGTGTTATTGGAAAGATCTAGGGGTATTTCGATCTTTTTACATGGTTGATTCAAATGATCGGGTCTTCTGAAAAGTTATAGATCTTCCATTTGTGGTTCCAACGCACTTTATTTCATTTCGATCGGATATCGTATGAAAAAAGTTACATACGTTTTCATGAAGTTGGTTCGAAAATCCGAACAAAAAAATCAACAGACTGCTCTCGGTGTTGGGTGGATTTTTCAGATTTTAATTTTAAAATTTGAGGAATTTTTTTATAATTTCAAGGTTTTAAAGGTCTGAGTTGATAAGAGTGCTTCAGCACTGAAATATATAGATGCAGGATTTGATTGTAATAAAAGAAAGTATAGACTTGTAGAATGGAGGGTTTAGATGAAGCCACGTAGGTCTTAGGCGCTAACGAGACAGCTTAGATTCTTGCACGAAGGTCCTCATTGATGAAGTGCATCGGACATTATGGTGTGGCTCCTTACCATATTGAGTCTTGATTGTGTGTAGCATGTGCATAGAATCTATAAAGATAATCTCCATATCTTGATTTGACCCAATCATATCAGATCGGTTCCAATCTAACGGTCAATATTAATGGAGCTTTATTAAAGTTAGCCGACAACGTACCATGAAAAGTGCTACACTAGCCAATCAGTGATCGACAATGCATCTGGCGATGTCAGGGCATACATCATGATGACATAATCTTTGACTTTGTAAGATTCAAATCTAATGGCTTAGATATATTGTGTGTTGGTTTAATCGGACGGCTTAGATTGTAAGATCTTTTAGATAAGATCTACAGTCATATCTGCGCCCCTGTTGCGTGCACTGCCGACGTAGCCTATGCCACCCCTACAAAGATTTCATTTCAAGGTATCTAATTGCTCCAAATTCAAATGGTCATATCTCCCTCATCTTAACTCGAATTTGGGTGATTAAAGTGGGAGATTCTTCATAATTCCGAGCTCTACACACAGGGAGAGAAATGAGGCAGAGATTCTTTATAAACTCGTGGAAGGCTTAGGGTTTGAAAGAAAGACTTCTATCATCTTGCACTTGATCCATAACCCCCATTAGAGGCTTAGGAAACTGCTGAAAATTAAGGCAGAAAACTCTATTGATTGTTGCCAAGAGAAAGAAAAAGAAAAGGGAAGAAAAGAGAAGAAGAGGGAAATAGAAAAGAAGTTTTTCCCTCACTTTGTGTGTGAGTGTGAATGCCATTATTACTTCATTGAAAGTAAAGACAAGGAGAAAAGAAAGAAGAAAAAGAAAAACCTAGAATTTGGTTATTGTGAGTTCCTTTAAGAAACCCAAGTGCCAACCGATATTGAAGCATTGGCGGCATCAAGACAACATGGTTGTGGTCCCCATCAAGTGGAGATTGACATTATTGCATCTTCAATGGTTACTCCCTGCTAAGGTAATCTCACTTTTGGCAAATTTTCATTATTATAAATCATTGTAGGCAAGATGTTTGATAAAATGCCTAAGTGATAGTTGTAGTCTATTTGAGAAAAATTTGTATGTATGAGTGCTTCACTATAGGGTTTTGTTATAAGCCTAACTTTATTTTTGATTATTATTCAGTGGGTGTTAGACACAGGGGCTATGTGTTCCTTGGTAGTTACTACTACCTAAACCTATTTGTTGTGGGTGCGATCTCTCAAATCATTCTGAAAAAACTAGGGTGAAGACCTAGCCATTATATGTCATTGGTGAAAACTGAGAATATGTTCATTGGCCGTGGGTGCAGTCATAATTAGTATTGAGTAAATGCTGAGCCCAACAGTGGACATTACTCCTTGCATGTAGGCAATTGGCCGAATCATGTATGTCTTGTGTTGTAGATGTGTATGCTCGTAGTTGTATTGTGGATTAGAGTGATTGGATGTAGAATGGGTGTGTACATCTGGTAGACTTGGCCACTTGGTGGTGCAGTGTGGATGTGCATACGAATGTGTATATATGAGATAGTGATTATCGTGTAAGGTTTATGAGACAGCTCTGGGCAGCAATACATGTTATGTGAATAAGTTTCGTGCAGCAGTAAGAACTATCAGTAGTATGCATAACAGCTCTGGGCAGCACCAGTAGACTATATATATATATATATATATATCTATTGAAGTGCAAATAATGATTATCACATCAGGGGTACAGCTGAAAAATGAAAAAGGATTTGGCACACTGATTCACTCCCCCTCTCAGTGTCAATCGGGACCTAACAGTATATCCCTCTCCCTATGCTTTATTAGTGTTTTTACCTTTTTCAGCTCCCTATCGGTTGAACCGCCTCCTATGATTTATTAGTGTTTAGCTTCTCCTTCTTCTTCTTCTTTTTTTTTTTTTTTTTTTTTAATATCACAAGATGCAAACTATATATAATGCCTTGGATCAAGTAGGAGTTTCCATTGGATATCTAGACTCAAATTTCAAAATACATGCAATTCAAGGATTCTCCAGCTAAATATGGACATTGAAACATTTTATGAGCATTTGAGAAATACCTCTAGTCCCAATTTAGAGTCTCTTACATCCCTAGGTATACAAGTCCCTCCTTGTTATGCAGATTTGAGCTTCTCAAAATTAGAGCCTAATTACTTGTTCTAATATCCCTACTCCAATTAACATAAATACCGCGGTGGAAAATCTGTAATTTTTTCCATAATGCTTTAGAGAAAAGGTTCTTTGAGTTGTTGGGCTATGTAAGTTGGCACCCTTGATGTACATCTCTTTTCTTCTCATATAAATGACTTCAAGTCTCTCCAATGTTCAATTGTTTCATCGCACTCCATTGGTGCTCTCCCATATGCCACTAGCTCAGAGAACCCTCGATCATACTTTAGATTTGTAAAAACGACTGAAGGTTGGGATTGTGGGACAACTTCATAGCCCATATAAAGCAAATAAGTGTATTCAATTTGGATTTATTCCATATTTTAATCGGAAAAATAGATTGATTATTCAAAATTGAGTTTTGATTTGCAAAATTGCCTTCTTTTTTTTTGGGGGGGGAGGGTTAACACCCATTGTTTATGTTAACCAAATTACTAAAATTGAGTTTGTAGAGTTTGTATAACAAAAATACTTATAATAGTGTCGTGTCAATATACACTATCATCTACACCTTTGATGACTTATAAGATCCCATTTCACCATAACAAGCGATAGAACTAAACTCCTCAGCAAGATCAAACAACTTGTTTATCTTCGCCCTTCATCCGTTTAGTGTTGTTTGTCTGATGAATAAGTACCAGGGGAGGGGCACTAGGGTCATTATGAAAACACCACCTTTCATGAAATTCAAAATGATGTTCTTATTGATACTTCCCCTTACATTATAATTGGTCCCCACGCTATGGAGTCGTACTCCATACATGAAACACTTCCCTGTTTTTGTAATTAACAAACTCTATTTTAGTAATTCAGGTGACATAAACATTGTGTATATAATTTTGCAAATCAAATATATATTAACCTAAAGGTTTCAACTATAAATTTGATTTAAAAAAAAACCTCATTTCCCTTTGCCCCATGGTGGAGAAAATGATTGTTTTCTCAAACTTCTTTTGGGGTTTAACCACATGTGCTTGATGGGAATAGCGGATCTGGATCTGATTCTTCTCCACTCTACATTCTTTAATTGAACCATATTCTATCCTCATATGCATTGATTTCTGAAATGCAGATGGTCTGTGTTAGAATAGAATAACGGAAGATTATGCCATAAAACATGCCCCCAAATCATGTGGTGTCACATGTTTAAGGGGTTAATTTGATTGCTTCTAGTTTAATCAAGGTTAATGCAAAATTTCAAATCCTAATTAAACATGATAAGCTGAGTCACTTGCCCATCCCAGACTGTGTAGTTGTAGGAGCCTCCTGTATTAAACTGATCTTAAAAAAAAAAAAAAAAAAAAAAAAAAAGTCGCTTGTATATGTAGCTAGTGTCCTATTTTCAGGAACATGACAAATTAGTCAATTCAACATATCGAATACAATAGAGTAAACTACACTCCCTGATGTAGATCCAGATCCAGATCCAGATCCAGATCCAGATCCGAATGCAATAGGCTTGGGTTGGTTCATGTGGAGTATGGGTGTCAATATGCAAAGCAAATCGGTGAAATCGGCCCAAATCAAATTGATTATTATTGGATTGACTTTGGATGAAGGTATTGTTAAAACGAAACTGGTTGACAATGAATTGAACATGAAAATTGCATTAAAATCAAAATCAAATCGAACCAATAAAAGCCAAAACTCATTAAACATGGTATTATTTTAATGGAAAAATAAGGTTAGCTTCTTAGTCGCGTGAAGACACATGAGGGCGTAGGCTTACTTCCTCATCTCGTAAGAAATAAAAAAATTTCATTCCTGTATATACTATTGTGTGCGCACTCTCATTTGCCCTCATACTAGTGCAAGGGCTATACAATTAAATAATAATCTCTTGCCATTTGTTTCAGTATTGACGTATACATATGCATATTAAACTGGCCTAAGCCTAATTGAAATCAAAATCAAATAAATAACAAACCAAATTAAAATGGATAGAAAAACAACATTTCCTTATTGGTTTAATTTCAAATTTATCATTTCCACGCCAAAATCGATTTCAATCCAAGTCAACCAATTATCACCACTTGTGGATGATTCTGTATCGGGTAGTTCTCTAGTGCGTCACTGTGACCACGCTCGAACGCCTAGAGTCTTGACGGTGACTCGGTGAGTAGTGGATAAAAAGCTATCACACACAGGCTGGATCCCTTTTTTCAAACGGTCCAGTACTGCAGCCCCCATCTCATGATTCATGCATGACATGACAGAGGGAGTCGCGGCCATCTTTCTGCATTCATATCTTGGGTGTTGACTCTTTAAGACGTTAAAATCACTTAAATGGAATATCTCTTT
>NC_056563.1:29058248-29077150 GCF_013358625.1 Macadamia integrifolia | reverse complement strand
TTTTTTTTTTTTTAAATTAAAAAATTTTACTCCATTTGAAAGAGAAGGCAGAAAATATCCAGATCACCTTGCATGCTCTTGGGTAAGGTGAGTGAGATCACTAATACCATAAGGACAATAATTATGAATTATTGTTGATGTGGTTATATGATTGGATACTTATATCATCATTAAATTCATTAGAACCCCTTTTTTTATTAATCCAAAGGATCAGATTTTAATTGTAGGGATTTTCTCTTCATCATAGATATTGATAAATTTGTTTTTTGATGATAGTATTGGTAGACTTGTTTTTCTGATGATGATACATTGCTATGCTTGTTAGGACTTGGGAGTGGATAAAGTTCTCTTTGCAACATGAGTAATTCATATTTAAATATGCATAATATGCAAGATTATATATGTTTATAAAATTACGTGTAATATATAAAAATGTATATGCAATAATAATGAGCATTTAAAAATAATACAGGCACATCCAGAAGAAATAAGAGATTAAAGTGGTTTAACAATATCACCTGCATTCATGGAGTCTTGTGTCAACTTTGACTGCCTTTCATCACAATGTTGCTGAAGGCTAGCTTGTGTGGAAACTAGTAAGCCAACTAAACCTCAACCGTCCCAGTCCTCTTTCAGCCTCCACAACTAGCTTCCCAACCACTTCTTCATTTTCACGGACAGCGCATGGATTGCTTCCTCCAACCTTCGAGTTAGAGTTCTATTATTTAGGACCCAGATGGAAATTTGGTTGCAACAAAATGCAAATGTTGCTCTAGTTTTTCAGCTTCAACGGTTGGGTTGGAAGCTATCTTGATGAAATAGAGCTGGCCCACACACTTAAGGTGGTGAATATCACTATCTTCTCTAATTGTTTTCAGACAGTCGCAACTCTTAATGACCTTCATTCTTCCCTTGATTGGGCAGCAAGTGGTATAGTTACTGATGTGTTATTGAATATCAGATCAAAATTCACTTCAATAGATATCTCTCCACTCGGATCACCTCTGGCTTTTCATTGTCTCACCCTTTGGAAAACACATGCCTCCTTCTACAGACATATCCTCCTCCACTCTCTTGGTGATTCCAATTCTTTGAAAGGCTTCGTTCTCTTTGAACCTGAAAAGGACAACTCTACATCTTTCATTCCATTAAACCTATCAACTTCTTTCAAGATTGAACCCAGTTGAAGACTCCACATTTTCTCCAATTGCGTGCGAATTGTTTATTTCGAGAATAGGCTGGATCTAACCTTAGAAGATCCCAAGGACAACCCAATCAAATCATTGGCTTAAATTCATCAATTGATATAGATAAAAGACAATAACCCATTAAAACTCAATTCCAATATAAATAACTAGGATAAATTAACACAGAAGTGAAAAAGGGTAGTAAAAGGCTTTGTTGCCATGTGCTAGGTTTGGCAAAAACAGTTCACATGATTTGTGGTTTTTTAACATGATTTAGAAGTTCCAACCATATGATAGGTAGGTTCATTTTGGATCAACCACATGTTAAATTTGAGGTTTAGCTCCATCTTATGACCCATTTATATTTGAATGTTCCTTAGGCATGTTCGAAGGCCAGTCTATTATGTTTATATTTTTATTTAAAAAAAAAAAAAAAAAAAAAAGACAAGGATAGCTTATAAGGCAATGCGATCCTTACGATCAGACAAAAAGAGGGGTAAAACAATTACTCACTCTTCATGAAATATGAAAATCTCGCTCATATTGATGTTTTCGTATTTGTTTTCATTGGCCTTTGCACCCATTTAATTTACCTTTTAGAGAACTCTCAGCCTTTTGATTTTTAGTTAAAATTTGACCTTTTTTCACATTAATTTTTTTTTTTGAATTATATATTAAAATTGAGCTTTGAACTTAAAATTTTGAATTATTTATATTGAAATTTTAATCTAATTATTTTGAGGGTGATAGAACCATAATGAACAGTTACCGTGCCAATAGATGGGTCAATGAGAGAGCAAGCAGAGGTATCCACCAAGAAGTGAATAAAAGGCAGAGCGGCCTTTTCATATTTGATTGTGTTTAATTAGGCACAGAGGACGGGACCCACCACCGATGATAGAGACTAGAGAGAAGTAGAGAACAAGAGAAGGCGGAGGAAGAAAGAAGAAGAAGAATTAAAAAAAAAAAGCATTGTTGATGGATACAATGCCGACATATAGATTTGTTGGGTGTATCTGTAGAATCCCGAGGCTGCGTGCCATTAAATATTTGTTGTATTGTGTATCATGTGCTAGGAATCTTTCAGTGTACGTTTTACGTGTCGTTAAAATACACCACATTATTTTGTACTTAAGACCAGGCATCGTGTCTCATGTCAACACATGATTTTAGACTTAGGGTCACTCCAGCTAGCCAACGTGACAATGACCACCAATGTCATGTTGTTAAGACTTGGAATATAAGAAACACTTGCCACGTTCCCCGGAAAAGCATGATATCTGATATTCTGATCTCTCCAGCCCTTAGAAAATTATGTCCTTTCTTAACTAACCTATTTTTAAAAGAATAAATTAAGTATTAAAAAACACGTTATTTTATAATTAAGAAATAAAATAACTCAAAGTAATCCTTTTCCTAACTTTTTTGTCCATTTTCCGCTAAATGCGTTCAAATTATATTCTAACCGTCTAATTTACTGTTCGGTCATGCTAGTAGCTTAATACGAACTCAACTTAAATTCTTCTTCTAGCGCAGTGGTTGACTGACATCTAGTGGGTTTAGTGTAAATCCAGGAAGGTGGAGTGATTGGCTCCTATATTCCTCTTCGGTGGCAGCTTGCAACCTACCTTCTCTTCTCCTACTCTTTCCACCTTGGATACGGATTCACATCCGCAGCCGTGGGATGTGTATTGGATGCACTGAAGAGGATCTCCTACACTTTCCACCTTGGATGTGGATGTGTATTGGATGCATTGAAGAGGATCTGATTCACCCCACTTCCCCCCTCATGTCACCTTGGGTGTTAATCCCTTTTTGAGCCACTGTTGTAGTGAGCCTACCTTGGTAAAAAAAAATCATTCCTCTTTCCCTACTTGTAACCATTGCTTAGTTATTGATGAGGTAAAATATGTTCCCTTCCTTAGTACAGTTGAAGCATGTATGCAAATCTGAACAGGACTGATCTACTACCTCGGCCTCCATCAGGCCGTGCTATCACCTCGGCCTCCACCATCAGGCCGTGCTCCCCCTCGGCCTCTATCAGGCCTTGCTGCTACCTTGGTCTCCATCAGGCCGTGCTGCCACTTCGGTCTCCATCAAGCCATGCTACTACCTTGGCCTCCATCAGGCCGTGCTTCCACCTCGGCCTCCATCAGGGCGTGCTATCAGCTCGGGATCTATCCGGTCGTGCTTTCACCTTGGCCTCCATCCGGCCGTGCTTTCACCTTGGCCTCCATCAGGCAGTGCTACCTCCTTGACCTCCATCAGGCCGTGCTGTCACCTCGGCCTCCATCGTGCCGTGCTGCCACCTCGGCCCGACGTCAACAACAAGGTTTCTAGAAACGTATTTTCGTCCACCCCTACATTCAAGGAACGTAATCCCTACTCCGAAGGACAGGACTCTATCCACTACACGTCATCATAGACGTCACACAGTTGGCATTTCCGAGTTAAGAGGGGAATGGAATATTCCCAGAATCATAGAGCCACTCCCCTTGAGGACTCTACGCCTAAACAAGACTCTTCACAATCATCTCCCATTTGCCCTCCATCAACAGCCTATAAATACCAAGGTAAGCTTCCATTCGAGGGGATCGATTACTCACTTCTCTTAGTGGAAAAGCTCTCTTGAGCATCTGTTGTGGAAATATCTGACTTAGGCATCGGAGAGTCTCCCATCGGGTCAGCTCGGCTCTCCCTTGTCATCTCTTTTGTGCAGGTCGACCAAAGCATCAAGAACTGCAGTTAAGATCGTCCAATCAATTTTTTCCGCATCAGTTATCTTCACTTAAAAAAAAAAAACATTGCTTAGTTATCTTAAAAATGTGAGAAAACAACACTAGATCAGGAACACCAACTACCAGTTGTTGGTAGTTGATAGTTGATCATGCATCCTATAAGCAATTTATATTCAATTACAGTATAACAAATTAGATCTATTAACAACTTCTTTTTTCTTTTAAGGTCAATAATTAGATCCATTAATAACGCTAACTCAATTGTTGGATAGAACAATGGGGCATCATTGGGACTACCCCATGACATGTTAACCTTTAATGCCTTGTACCAAAAAAAAAAACCTTTAATGCCATCCCAAACGTATGACCCATCAAAATGTCCTTTTAAACGTTTTCTGTTTAAGAGTGTGGTCCTATGCCCAGCTTCCAGTCAATAAACACAAATATTAACATAGCGTATGAGCATTGAGATGCTTTTTCCTGTTTTACCCATGATGAGATAATTGAAGAGCACGGAACCCAAATAGAGAAAGTAACCGATCCACTAGTTTTCTGGACTGGTCTATTTCATAACTGGATCCCATAACAGTGTTGTCTCTTGATTCTTGATACATAATCTCTGCCTGCTAAGATGCTCTAAGCAATTGCATTTTGCAAATTCGGTTACAATTATTTGATTCGATTTTGAATTGGTTCAAGATAAAAATGTGGAAACTGAAATCAAATCAGACCAAGAATAAGAACACATTCTTAGAACCAATTCAGTTCAGTTCAATTTCGTTTTTTATTAGATTTATCAAGCAAATTGGGAGGAGTTTTTAGTATTCTGGATTTTTTAGTTTTACTAATGGTTGAGGAGAGTATATGTCGTACAACCGATGAACCGTTTGGGAGTTCTACTAAAGATATGGGCGGCAAATGTATGGAGTCTTATATTCTACAATAGAGTACATACACAAGTACAACTGTTCAAGAAAGCATTGGGCATATTGGGTTGGATTTAGATCCTCTTCAGCTGTTGGGATATCCAATGTTACATTTGAAGGTTGAAAGGATCCTGGCATACACCCCTAAGTTCTCTCGACCATTAAATGAGCACGGGAACATCCAACGGATAGAGAGGATCATTAGGTTGTGATAGGGTTGTAACGGACATGTGCTAATAAGAACAAGGAACAAGTTATAATTGAACTTCTATAGGAATGGACTTATATATGTACATTGGATTTTTAAGTAAGATGTAAATATAGTAAATTCAATTCTTACAGGCGGTTTCACCCTTGAAATCCAAAGAAGAAAAGATTATTTGTTCTAAAATCAAAACTAAAACAATTCTTATATGATTTGTTCTAGTCTAAAATGGGTGGTTTTGATTTCAATTTCATATTGACACGCTTAATTCTAATATTTAGGGTTTTGTTGGGAATTCCAAAGAGGCAATACCACCTTATACCTAATTGTGATTTTTCTTTTTAGTAGGAAAAAAGAAACCTAAAATGCAATGTGCCCCCTACACCCAGACACAATGGGGGCAAAATGATCACTTTGTCCTTCATGAAAGACGAAAATTTGATCCCCATTGATGCCTCTACTAGTGTTTCGATTGACCCCGTATTAGTGCAGAAGCCACATTGCCTTATAGGAAACTCTCTCTCTTTTTTATTCAAAATAATTGTAGATCTTGATACGATTATTTTCATTTACTACTATTTTATCAACTAAAAAGGGAAACAAAAATATGAAAATTCCAAAATAGGTTACAAAAATCGGCATTGGTTGATTGATTGTATATAAATTTACCAATTTTGATTTGATTTAGGAAACTATATAGTGACAAAGGATTAGGTAATCGAATTTTATTTTCTTAAAGTTTTGTTGGTCAGAAAAAAACTAAGCACATAACATGCAATGAGAGGTTTCTATTAAAAAAGAAACAAAAAAAGGCAATGAGAGGTTACAGACAACTATGGCTCACTGGTGAACAACCTATAATACCAAAATGAGTTGAAGCAAAAAAAGGAAAATATATTTTCATGATTTTTATTTCTCTATTCTTGGTAACGAAGAGATTCTAGTGAATTATAAAGGCCAAATGTGGGATGCGTCATACAAAGCCCATCGTTTCTTGTGTAACAACCAGCACTACACCAAAAGAGGTAACAAAAGATTTCCAGGCTACCAATTATCATAAATTCATAATCATGCATGATTTTGTCATAGTGGAACGAATAATATCCATCATACAATTTGACGTGGATTGAATAACATAAAAGTAATTATATTTTACGATATCATTAATTCTACCCCTATTGTACAAAGAAGACTGCTCCCTCTCAAGTGCGAATAGGGTAATTTTGTTTAAGTTACAATCTCAATGTAATCAACTATGGTTGAATTGAGAAAAAACCTTAAAAGAAAAATGAAACGAAAAAAAAAAAAAAAAAGAGAAGAGAAGAATTGGTATGTGGAAAATATAAAAGAGAATTACATAAAGGATGTACAATTGATTTTCTTTATTATCATTTCCTTAGATTTCCATTTTAGAACTCTTTGGCATGACAGAGCAAGTTGGACCACATCACTTGATAGCTAAGAGAAAGGAGACGTAGGTTGAGCGATTGTAGAAAGGATCATAATAGATCATGTTGAGGGATCCAGCTTAATTCAGAGAAAGATCCTAGGGATGGAGGATCCAGGCACACATTTGTAGGTCACCCCAACCCTAAAATTGCTGTCTAGCCCGCTTTATGGGGGGGAAATCCTATCCTAAGTTGGGATGCTACATTCTAATTGGAACGCATTTTTCTGTTACAGCCTACAAGTCTCTCTAAAAAGAAGACGTTATAGTGTGGGCCCGATATTATCCTTGGATCGAAAACGAGGGCCATGATAGAGACACGTTTCCTGAGTTGGGTGCCGGATTTTTTTTTTCCTGATGTTTCTCTGTTCCGCTCTTCTAGCCTTTTGAAGAATTGAAAGTACTCTTCGTCCCCTCCAATTGGTTCAATCCATGCTCTAAGGGTTGCTTGTCTCCATACTTTATTGATTCACTGCTCAAAGTTAGGTTGTGAGTTAGGTTTTCTTCTTCAATCGATTTTGGGAATAAAATCTTTAAGGGCAATTTCGGCACTCCCCTATTTTTAAGGGTAAAATGGTATTTAAAAAAAATATGAACTGCTGATATCAACATTCTTGGTATATTCTGTAATGTTGACTGACGGCAGGGGGTCCGAGTCCAATTTGGTGAAAGAGAGGGGGTGTCCTTATAATATTGGCATTCTCCAGGGGGTGGCGTTGTAAATTACCCTTGATTTTATCTGACAAAATCTGAACCGTTCTTTTTTGAACTTATTACTTGTTATCCCAGTTTACCTTTCCAATAGGGCTTTTGGTCAATATACTCTCATCTTCTCTTGCCGTGAAGAGCAACTGTAGCTTCGCTAGCGTCTTTTCCGAGAGAGGACTTATCGGTGCCGGTGTTTCGTGGGTCTGGTAATACCTACCAGAGAGTCGACGAGTGAGCCCTTTGTTCCAGCCAAGTGCCATCGACCTCGCAATCGCAGTTGTAGTAGCATCAAATTTACAGTTTTGGCGACTGTGGCAGCTTCTCACTAGTGCTACCAAAGTCTATAGAAGAGCTAAGAAGAGGCCGTTGGAATAGTCTCTATCATTAATGTCGGCATTTAAATGGGCCTATTCTTTTGTTTATTTATAATGTTTTCTTTAGAAAAAGAGACACTAGCTGTGTGAGAGAGCGACTGATAAACCAGTCAAGAATTCATTCTCTCTCTTAATATTTTCCATGCTCTTTTATGAAAGAGAGGGAACAAAATTCGAAGGTAGAAGGTGAGTTCATAGAAGTAAAAAAGAGTTGACGAATTATTGGCGAGGGGAAAGAGGAAACAAAGAGAGGGGACTGGCTAGAATTTCCTTTTGTTTCATCATTTGTTCTATTATTTGGGATCCAAAGCTGTCGTTGTTGCTTTCTTCTTGATTGTAGAAATCAAAACCTCTCTGTTCAAAGATTGTTAAACGCGAAGTAAAAGAGAATGGTAGTCGGAGAATGGTGGTCAAATAAGAGAGGTGTAAAAGAAACAATTTCATACAAAATCGAAAGAAACCGAATGTAGAAGCAGAAAGCCCAAATAGAGGAATAGGGTTAATCGATGGCTTAGATTAATTATCAAAATATCAAGGGGCAAAATTAGATGTGATGTTTGTATGAAGCAGGCGCTTAAGCGCTGCTACCACTCACCCTAATATTTAATACACTGAGCTGATAGCTTCCACCAAGAATTGCATTCACTGGAATTACCAGTAATTTTTTACAAAAAAAAAAGAAGAAAATTTACCGGTAATTAGTAATTAAAGATAAAAGAAAATGATTTATGACTATCTAAAAAAGGAAAAACCTTTCGCTGTAGAAGGAGGTATTGCGAGTTCGAACCGAAGTGTGAAACACAGAGAAGGCTTCCTCTCGCCAGCTGTTATATTTGGAGCAGAAAGAAGCCTTCTCTCTTCTCCACCCAAACCTACTGGTTTTCTTTCTCGTTCTTCCTTCTATTGAGGCTTTTTTCCAAATCCTCATGTAGAATGGCTTTGATTTGCTGATTTCGCTCTCGATCTGGATTCTGGACTCGGGAGGTGCAGTTTCAGGGGTTTTGATCAGAAATTTCGACTTGTTGGAGTTTCTGAAGTTTCTGTTTCTGCATCTAGGACGATCGAAGTCGTCAAAAAACCTGTAAGTTTCCCTGATCTCCAGAGATCCAGTTTGTTTTTTTCTCTTCTTTTGCTTGGTACTGGACCAATTTGAAGCTGCGATCAAGAGAGAGAAAGAGAGAGTAAAAATACAACGAAATAGAGTAATTGTTTCTAGTATCTGTGATCTTTTGTTAGCTTGACCCGTCTCGGTCCAATGACGGTGGAGACGGAGGAGCGCTCTGGAGTTTGTGAGGTTTCTAAAGTTGAAATTGAGGAAAATCTCTCTTCAAATTTGAGTTCCTACGAAGATCTGGCGAAGGTCGGTGGTGAGTACAATGGCATTGTACATGATGGCGTGGAGGAGATTGATGGTGATGTGAAGGACGACGGTGACGGTTCTTATGTTTTCGTCGATGGGCCAGATGCGGTTTCCGACGAACTCGAACAAAAGGATCTCGTTGCGGACCCTGTGGCAGATCCTGCTGAAACTGTCGAGACAGTGCCCGTCGTTGAGGGAGAAACCGTCTTCAAATCGAATGATGGTTTTGAGAGTGGGGAGAAACAGCTTGAAGTTGGGGAATTGAAGATTGATAATGTAAGCTACGATCAATCTCCCATAGATAATAGTTGCAATAATGACGGGAGTGTGGTTTCGTCCTCAACCAATGGTACCATTGTAGAGAATTCGGATTCCCAATCAGAAGAAAGCGAAATGGAAAAAAATGATACGAATAATGAACAAAACAAAGCAGTTGTAGTGCCGGATGTAGGAGTTAATCAGGAAACTGTATTCACGACCACAGAGATTGTTGAATCCAAATTGCCTCAGCTTGATCGTGATGAGGTGGAGAGGCAAAATGGAACAGTTCCTTTGGCAGAGGTAGAATCTGCTGAGGCGGAAGAGAATATGGAGTCAATTACTGTCAAGGAGGCTGTTGAATGTGAATTGCAACAGCTTGATAATGAAGAGAAGGTCGCAGTGGTTGACAGTGCGGAGAAGAATGAGGAGCAATGTAAATTAGATTCAGCTACAGAGGTAAAAGAAAACCAACTGGAAGGAAACAAAATGGATAATAATGATACAGATGATGTTGAAAACAAAGTAGTTGTAGCGCCAGATGAACAAGGTATACAGGAATCTATAGTCACGACTACAGAGGCTGTTGAATTCAACTTGCCTCAGCTTGATCATGATGAAGTGGAGATGCAAAATGGGGCAGTTCCTTCGGTGGAGGTAGAATCTGGTGTGGTGGAAGAGAATGATGAGTCTATTGATATCAAGGAAGCTGTTGAATGCAAATTACAACAGCTTGATAATGAAGAGAAGGTTGAGGAGGTTGACAATGTGAAGAAGAACGAGGAACACTGTAAATTAGATTCAGCTACAGAGGTAGAAGAAAGCCAACTTGAAGGAAGCGGAATGGAAAAGAAAACTATAGATGATGAACAAAACAAAGCAGTTGTAGCACCTGATGCAGAAGGTAATCAGGAATCCATATTCACGACCACAGAGGCTGTTGAATCCAAATTGCCTCAGCCTGATCGTGATGAGGTGGAGAAGCAAAATGGGACAGTTCCTTTGTCAGAGGTAGAATCTGGTGAGGTGGAACAGAATAATGAGTCCATTACTGTCAAGGAGGCTGTTGAATGCGAATTACAACAGCTTGATGATGAAGAGAAGGTCGAGGAGGTTGACAGTGTGGAGAAGAATGAGGAACAATGTAAATTAGATTCAGCTACGGAGGTAAAAGAAAACCAGGAATCTGAAATGATGGCTAAGGCTGAATCTGAGGCACATCAGCACCACGATGGGGAAGAGGTAGCCGAGGAGCCAAGGAAATTAGACTTGGCTAAGGAAGAAAATCAGGAATCTCAAGTGACGGATATAAAGGATATTGAGTTAGAGTTTGGTCAGCTTGACAATAGGGAGGCCAAGGACCCAGAAGTCACTGATGAGATTCCTGTGGACAGTCTTTCAGGTGGCATCGGGTTGGAAACGACAACAGGTCCTGTAAATACACAGTTAGAAGGAGAAGCTCTTAGTGGCTCCATTGAAAGTGGAGAGAGCTTGCCCAGTGGCCCAGTTGCTTCAGAAACTGAAGTTATTAATGATTTGGCTGTATGCGGAAACATGACATGTTCTGCACATTTTGAAACAAAATCCGAGAATGTAGATGGTTCCGCCAAAAATCCTGAAAGCTCTCTTGATGAAGTGGAACAAGAAACTGAAGTCAGAAATGTGTCTGTTGAAAATGGTGAAAGCTTGCCTAAGGACCCTGTAGATAATACGATGTCAGAAGCTGAAGTTAGAAATCCTTGTGCTGAAGTCAGTGAAATCTTACCTGTCGAAGGTGCCAAGTTGGAAACTGTAGTTGCAAATGGGTCCACTGATGTAGTTGAAAGCAGACCTACTTGCATAGCTGGTGATGGAAAGTCAGAAACTGATATTATCAATGGTTCGGTTGAGGTTGACATGCCTATACCTAGTCCTACTGAGAATTTGGAGATAAAATTGGAAGTTATGAATGGTTTTGCTGAAACAGCCAGAAGCCTGCCTAGTTGCTCCGTTGATGATGCTGAGGGAGAATCTGAAGTTTTGAATTGTCCTTTCGAGGGTGAGATTAGCTTTCCTGTTTGTCATGTTGCGGATGTGGAACTAGTATCTAAAGCTGCAAATGGATCTGTTGCAAGTGGTGATGCGCCTCCTGCAGATTCTGTGAACTTAGAAGCCATTGTTCAAGATGGCTCTGTTGAAAATGGTGTGGCAGCAGCTCACATTGTCAATGATGCTGAAAATGAAGCAACACAGTCCACTAGTGAAGATACTGATGGTAAACCAATCTATCAAGGAGTTGATACTGAAGGGATTCAGGGGGATGAGAGCCCACAATCATCCACCAAGGGTTCCACTGCTGATGCTGTGGAGGAACAGAAGGTGGATGCAGAGGTGGTGAAAAGGCCATTCAATTTCTTGATCAAAAGTCCAAGATTTGTTGATGACAAACTTAGAGAACAGATTGGACTTGCTCAGCTACAGGTTGAGGAGAAGACTCAAAGCAGGGATGCTATGAGAGCTACAATTCAAACGACAAGGGTGAGTAATTCTTATCAAATGCATGGTGCTTCTTTTAGTCTTGAGGTAAGGTTTTGGTTACGTTTTATTTAATTGAAAATCTTTTGAACAGGCAACTTGTAACGAGTACCGGGATAGATTTGAGGCTGCCAAATCAGAGGAAAGAATTGCCCGTGATGCTCTCAACGTCAAACGTCAGGAAATAGATTCTGTTCAATCAGCAATTTCCATTGATGATATTGATGAGAGGGTTGGTCTCACCATCTTTCACTGATTACTGCTTTGAATGTCTTTAATTATCAGAGATGTGCTTCTTTTTAGTCTTGATTTTATGATCTGAACGCAGATACATAATATGGAACATATGATACAACATGAAACTATGCCTTTGAAAGAAGAAAAACAACTCATACGTGAAATTAAGCAATTGAAAAATCTTCGGGAGCAATTATCTTCTCATATGGGTAGACAGGATGAACGTCAGCAGGCATCAGACCAGAGAGACAGAATTGAAGAGCGTTTTAAGGTATTAGAAGATTAATTCGGTTCCTTATTACCATTGTTGGGTTTTGTAATACAGTTCATGTGACCCGTTGTTTGAATTTGCTGTGTCTTGTAGCTTCTGAAACAGGAGTTGGAGTCCCTGAGGAAAAAAGTTTCTCAAACTGAAGGGATAACAAAGGTTGCAAGGGCAAAATATTTTGATGAAAATGAAAAGCTAAGAAAATTGCAATCCCAGTTTAAAGCTGCGGATGATCTTCGTCAAGAGGCATATGCACATCTACAGAATCTCCGGAAAGAATTGTATGAGAAGGTACTTTCTCTTCCACGTTCATGCATAAGCTTTTCCTTTTATGCACTAGCAATCAAGTTGCAATACATAGATCAGTGGCATTGGAATAGTATTGGCATGCGTGTAATTCCTTTATGCAGATGGCCTGTGGCATTTTGTGAAATGGTAAAAGCTCAGGCTGGCAGCATGAAGATTTGGGGTCAAGTATTAGGATTGCCACTTTGTGAAGAACATTCTAAATTTAGGACAGACTCCGGTCCTCCCCTTCTTGACCCTTTAAAAGCATGACTCTTACTGGTTTAGGGCCCTTTATAGATAGGTTGTAGGATTAGAGTTATTTTCAACTTCTTCAAAAATATCAATCACTGGTAGCTTAAATCATTTAGAAGTTTGGCCAGTGTATGGATTCACAAAGCAAAGCAGGACTAGGTTCAATTTTTGGCACAAGGGAACTCTAGGTCATTTCCTGCTTAATAGAGATTCCTTTACTCCTTGTAGATTCTTCCCTTGTTTTGCTAGGTGGGTTTTCTTCCATAAGTACGCTGTCTGTATGACGACACGTTTGTTGCAATGCACGGTCGGGGTCATTAAAAGTCGAGGGTCAGATTATAAGAGTGAATTGAAAATTTTCAGCTGTTTTATGATACTTGTTGATTTTTGTTTATTGGGTGTTCTATTTTGGTCTTTATCTAATGCACATGTTTATAAATAAACAAATACCATGAGAGAAAAGAACAAAATGGACAAGGAGAAAAATTAAAAAATTGTTTGCAGCAGCAAAGCTAAACCCCATCCTTCCTTCATATTCCTTCTTGTCTCCAACTCTCTTAAATATGACAAGACCTGACCTGTATCTTCTACCACTAACCTTACGTCTGATATCCTCCAGACCATGAATTTAAATTGCTTTTTTCTTTGTAATGAAGAACATGCACTCAAGGCATTGGAGGTCCTTCCTAAGTGCTTAGGTGATAAAGCGGCTGCTAGGTGATGCCTAGGCGACCTGAGTGTGCATGAAGGATTTTAAAACATGGATATAATTTCGTTCCCACTTCTCAAACCTAAGGGACATAAACCATGTGGCAGGGTTCATGGACACAACTATCTACCCTAAAGTCCCTTTGTTGTAGTGTAAGTCTGTAATGTAAGGACAAACAAGTCAACCCATATATATATATATATATATTCTTTGACAAAATTGTTTTTGTTAAAACACACACGAATTGTAATGTTAGTGGAGTGGAGACAAGGAGTCACACGACACACACACACACACACACACATTTTCTTGAGACTGCCGGTTGGAAAAGGACACGTGGGCCCAATTGGATAAATGTCACCTTCCAGCTATACTCTATTTTCTCTTTTTCTTCCTTATTCTTCTGTTTATAATTTTCACCATTATTAAAGCATTTAATTTAGGTAAAACAACCAACTGACCAAGGAAGCAAGTAGTAGAGAAGGGTTCCGACTTTGGTTCCTTCGTCCCACGATGAAATGCTCTTCTCCCTTTCGTTCTTTCTTAGGGTTTTTTTCCCCTAATGCAAAGGCATGACCCTATGCATCAAGCATACATAAACATTCTACACAAAAACCCAATCAAAACATTAGAAAAGGCAGTGGAGGACCGCGTGGGTCCCAGAAAAAAAAGCCTTGTCACCTAGGCATATGAATCTTGTGCTATGCAAGCTGAAAGGAAGAGCATCAAGATGTTGGACAGTGAAGCGATCCTTTCGTCCTTCATATTTTTCCTTCCTTTCACTTTTCCTATGTGATTGTTTCTCAGTAAATACCTTGGAAGTTGCAATGAATTACATTTTAGTAGGTTCGGTCCCCTGGTTGGGAAATTGTCCTTTTAAGATGGTTGGATTCTTGCCATTTTATTTTGTTACGCGAATGTGTTGCTAGGTATTTTCCAGGCTTGTTTCATTGTTGTAGTGCATTCCATGAAAGGTACCATGGTAATGGGAGAGTTTGTTTCTTGTTTGTGTTTTTCTTTGTATGGATGCATTCTTTGAACGTAGTTGCTGAATTGAATAAAGAGGGTGACCATGTTTGTTATGCCTTGATTGTTGAGATTTTACTTCCTCCTCTAATAGGAATGCACATAATTGTCCCCTTAGTTTTGTGGATCTGTCTCAGCGTCCGTTGAGTTCCTTGGATTTCCGTAGGACCAAAACTGAGTGCAATTATCCTTACCATCTATAAATTCCACAGAAAAATGACTCATGATTTCAAGGGTCATTTGCTTTGATGGTTTGTGGTGGGTTGGAGATTTCTTCTTGATGCAAGGGGTTGCAACCTTCTGGTTCTGCTCTGTACGTACCCCTAATGTGCATCAGACTTGAGTTATAAAAGGTGGATGTCATGTAAAAATCATGTTGTTTTTCCAAATTAAGACCAACGCAAACCACAAGAAATCTTCCTCTTCTTTCTTTTGGCTGAGATCTGCATTGACTGAATAGTGGAAAAAGTCCTTGATTCTCCCAGGTTTTGTTCTAGAAAAGGAAGAAAAATAATTCATCAAAAGCAGAAGTCCTTGAATTCTTTGTCCTTACCCAGATTACTTGAATTTGCAGAGCAAACATTTTCGAATGTACAAGGATGAACAGAGGGCTGCCAGTGATTTTGCATCTGCTGGAGATAGGGAGGCTCTCCAACATCTATGTGTTACCCAGGTGAGTATTCCCTTTATCTGGCAAAGGAATATTAGTGTTATTTTATTACTTAATATTTGACATTCTGGTGCAGGTGGATAGAGTAATGGAGCTATGGAACAAGAATGATGAGTTCCGGAAAGAATACATCAGATGCAACACAATGAGTACATTAAGGAGGTTGAGGACATTGGATGGTAGATCACTTGGCCCTGATGAGGAGCCTCCTGTCATACACACTGTTGTGGATGAAAGAGTTCAAAATGCTCTTGCAGCCTCATCCCATATAGATTCTAAATTGGTCATTTCACCTTCAGAACCAGAAAAATTAGTTGTACCCCCAGGAGCTGAAAAGGGAGATATCAAGTCTGTTGTGAAGGTGCAACAGGAGAATGCAACTACTAAGCTGAAGAAGGCCTCTAAACCCACTGCTATGGAAAATGGCTTGGCAACTTTTTCTGGAAGGGAGGAGAAAGAGGAGGTGGAAGAAGAGAACAAGAAATCGAAAGAGGAAGAGGAGTTGGTGAGGAAAGCAGAGGAGTTGAGAAGGGAAGAAGCTGCAGCCAGAGTGAAGGAACAGCGTCGTCTGGAGGAGAAGGCCAAAGCCAAGGAGGCAGAGGAGAGGAAGAAACGTAATGCAGAGAAAGCCCAGGCAAGGGCTGAATTGAGAGCACAGAGGGAAGCCGAGCTCAAAGAGAAGGTAACTCTGAATTCTTGAAATTGCTTAAGCCTAAGCCCTAGCATATCTGAAATGAAGCCCCACCAATTAATTGTGTCACCACTAGTTCTGACCCTGTCTGGTTGTGGAACCACTTTTCCGTTAAATCCTTCACCTTAGAAAACACCCATCTACTGATCTACCATTTAGCATTGATCAATGGTGGTATGAACTTTGTGCAGGAAAGAGAGAAGAGGGCAAAGAAGAAGGAAAAGAAGAAGGTAGCTGTAGCTGAGGTAGCTAATGTTGGCCCTGATGGAGAATCTGCTCCAAGCACTGAGAACACTCCATCTGAAAGTAGTGCCTGTGAACCCGAAATCAAGGAGAAGAACATGCCAGTGGTGAAGAGGCCTCAGAAACCGTCACTACTGGCAAAGCAGACTAGAACAAAGCCTCTCCCTCCACCTCTTCGTAACAAGGGTAAGAGAAGAATGCAAACATGGATGTGGTTTCTTATTCCAACCCTGGTTGTTCTTGCCTTGTTCTTCTTGGGAAGCATGGGTGTTTCTTTTAAATTTGGTCTCCCGAGTTTTGGCTTCTAAATATATCAACCTATAAAGTAAGTATTATATATTGAGTATTGGTTGTGGTTTACCCATAGAAATATAGGCCATTCTTTTCTGCACTAGATGTGTGGTCTTTTTTTTTTTCTGGCACTCCCCCTCCAGAAATTCTAGTCAGTTGTTACAAAGACCCCCCAATTTTTATACGTATACTCTGGGGAGATTGGTTTTCTGTTATTTGGTATCAACAAAAATAATTGATTTCAGGTATTGTTTTCGTGTAATATAATGAAATAAGAAGATTATGATTTTTTTTTCTTTGGTTGGAATTTGACTGTTCTGTAATTACATTGACGTTTATAAACATTAAATATAGTTTGTTTTATTAATCCCATATCGACTTAGATTTTATATAATGGTTTGTGTTGTGATCGTCTATTTCATGATTTCATATGAATGTGTTTAGGTATTAGTATTTTTTTGTCTATCGTAGGCTTGATGGTTCCCGTCTTCCCAATGCAAACCTAATCTCAGCCCCTTGAGTTAATGTAACCCCACCATGGTTCTTAATCTCCGATCGGGGTGATGGATTCTCCCGGATTGGTATCAGGGGAGGCTGCTCCCGAGCCTTGACCAATTCAATACTGATCATTGGTATGATCCAAGGGTAAAAAGGTAATAAAAACTGAACCGTTTCAATTTCTTCCCCAGTAAAAAAACATGTTATTTCAGAAACCTGGCATCGACGAGTTTAGATCTCAAATCATAGCCATGGATCCCTGTTCAATACCAATTATCTTCTTTCCCCCTTCTATTGAGATGAATACAATAGTACTTTTGGTATGCATTCTCGAAATAGATTCCTGGCTTAGAACACATTTTGAAATCTGATTTTTCTCTATTTCTCGCTTCAGAATGTTTTTTAAATCCATAATTCATTATGAGAATACATGTCAAACACGGTCTTAACTCAACTACTGTCGACATAAAAACCCTTTACCTTTATTTGCTTGATTAAATGGTATCACCGACCCAATTTAAATCCCACGCTTACCCTATCAATGGTCTGGTTAAGTGGTTAAATGGGTGCTCAATGACAGCCCTAGTCAAAATCTTGTTATTAAGCAAAATTTGTAATTTGAAAGGCTGAGATTAGGGGTGAAAGAGGGGTGCAAGTTTAGTTCTGTGAACCCAAGCCCGCCTTTAGCCTGAATAAGGGCTAGGCTG
Source organism: Macadamia integrifolia (assembly GCF_013358625.1). NCBI lineage: Eukaryota > Viridiplantae > Streptophyta > Magnoliopsida > Proteales > Proteaceae > Macadamia > Macadamia integrifolia. The sequence continues at coordinate 29,059,553 of NC_056563.1, read as the reverse complement.
GGATGGACGGAAAATAATCCTCTGTTTTTCTCATCCCTGTTTTTCCTTGTTTTGCTACCTGCAGAACACGACACGTGGACAATTTTAAGACCAACGCATCAGATGTAATAATCCTCACCCAACCTTGACCGTTGGATCCTCTATTGTCCACGTGTCGTGTTCTGCAGGTAGCAAAACAAGGAAAAACATGAATGAAAAAAACAGAGGATTTTGATCCGGGATGGACTGTCCAACTCAGAGGCAGGGTTTGGCCGATATTTTAGGCTCGAGGCCTGGCTTGATCCATATTTTATATAAATATGTATATTAATTATTATATATTACCTTTATGGATTTAAGCCTTGTCGATTATTTTTAAGAATGATTGATGTTGATGGTGTCTTTTTTTTTTTTTTTTTTTTTTTCTGTGCATTTAATGCCACAAATGACACCAGAAAAAAAAAAAAGGTCAATTAGGGTCAATTAGCCCAGCAGCCTGGGTCAATCCAGACAAGGCCGGGTCAATTTACCACCTGGCGATCACTGGGTTTGCAGATCCATGGGCCAATCCTAAGGTTTCTAATACTGATTCAACTGATTCAGATTGACAGAATCAATTCAACTCCCATTCCGAGTTTATATTCCTCGGTGCTCAATGTTCTTAAATCAAGCCCTCATCTTAGAAAAAACGTAACTCAGGCCTAGAATGTGACTAAATCCGAGGCCTAACCCTAATAATACATCCACCATGTCTCTGCGGAGATCCAGGAAGTCCATGTGCGGACAAAATGAATCAATTAAGGCGACAGAGATCATCTACTATAGTGAAGCCTAAGCTTGTCATAGAATTCCTCACCGTGCGGACAAAAACAGAGACAATCTACTATAGTCAAACCTAAGCTTGGCCTATGATTCTTATATATCGGTTGAGGGTGATGGCTTTTATTTGTGGGCTGAAAAATTGTTAGGATTTGCAAGTTTTCCGTTTAAAATAGTAGAAGTGTTGTATTATTGGGAATTCTTCGTAAAGACTAAAGAGAGAGAGAGACGTGAAGAAGAGGGTTTGTAACACTATAATTTGTTGCTAGGAATGCGCTACTGAAAACTGCTCTTATCTTATTATTGATGTAGGCACTTTGTCGAATCAATTATAAACCAATTATATCCTATTAAGTTTTTTTTTATTTTTGCATTTATATATTTTCCAATTTCTATGTATCCATTTGTAACAAATTCCCATAAATTGATTGGGCCTTCAATCCTTTTTTTTTTTTCCTTTAGGTTGCATTTGATAGTTATTTAGTTCCAGAAACGACGATCCGTGTC
>NC_056563.1:29051468-29056412 GCF_013358625.1 Macadamia integrifolia | reverse complement strand
CTTGAAACCAAAAATGGGATCTGGTGGACTATGCTTGTTCAGGTTATTTCATTCTATGGAAATCTCATGAAACCTGCCTTTCTCATGGAACTTGACCCTTGTAGAGAATTTCTTCTTGGAAATATATGTTCTTTCCTTGAAACCAAAATGGGTTCTATCTCTGTTCGATTCAGATTTCAGACACTCTCTGATAGTGATAATCAAAAAGCTTATCTTTTTCCTTTAAACTAAGAAGAGTTGAGACTTCTTATACTCGCCTTCCCTACACACAAGACAATGGATTCCCCTCTCATGAAGGTCAGATTGGTAGGTAGGATTAGGATCAGAAGAGGTAGAATAACATACCTGTAGTCACTGAAGGGGGTTTGCAGCCGCCGTAGTTGCCGTCGCCGGAAATGGGGTTCACAGTCACCGATCTGAAAAGCCCTGAGGAACATTCTTCTTCTCCAACTCAGTGAGACTGACTTGTGACCCGTTATGAGGTGAGAGTGAGTTAGAGTTGTGGTGAAATTGATTTGGGGACTACAAGTAATGAGGGCAATTTTGGTACTTCATTAATTTTAAGGGCAAAATGGTATTTAGAAAAAAATAAATTGTTGATGTCAGCATTCTTGGTATATTCTTTAACAATGACTGATGGTAAGGTGTCTGAGTCTAATTTGGTGAAAGAGATGGGGTGTTCCTATAATATTGGCATTCTCTAAAGGGTGGCGTAGTAAATTATCCTTATATTAAATTGCTAATGCCCATTAATTACATTATTAATTAAATTATGCATCAAAACGTTTTACAATTGGTACATTGCACCAGCAAAAGGCAATAAGGCAAACCCTTTTGTATTTTTGGTTAACATAAGAATTAAATATTAATCCACTTAATTAAGTTCAGTTATTGGATTGGTGAGTCAGTTACAAGTAGTTGTCCTTACCATCTTTGGACTATAACAACCTCATTCTTAGACTCTAAATGGTCCACTTATACCCCAAATCAAATAATTTCTTTGTCCTTATCATGACTCCATAACAAAATTTATGCAAATTTATCACATGGAAATGAATCTTAACTGCTTTCTTCATCAATCTTAATCTCCTTTAAAGTTTATCATCTTCTTAGGTCACAATTAATTGAATAAGTATACGGTTTGAGACTTCAGTATGATATGAAAGTTTAGAACCAATAATTTACCCCAAAATAAAATTTAAAACCCATAATGGAAGGTGTTCATTTTCAAAAGGTATCGAGTTGATATATAGATACATGGAAATTGTGCTGATGAACTCCCATAATCAAGATTTAACAATCATCACATATGGATGTCACACATTTTTTTTTTTCTTTCTTTTATCTATTTTCTAATTTTGGGGTTCTCTCGCTATGGCTTGGTGGGTGTTGAGATATTGTGAGTCCTAGAGCTATAATCAGAGTTTTAGTCCTTCATTAATTTGTTCATGTCCTTAATGTCTTTATATACTTGAGGAGTTTTATTGATTAAATTAATTAAGATCTAGTCTAGGATGAAAAGAATTTAATTTGATCTTAGGTTAAGGACCACATAAGATCTCACTGGATCAGAATCTAAAAAAGATTATAAAGAAAAGGTCATAAATATGATATTAGGTTTTCATCACATTATGCTTGTTGTTATTCTTTTAGGCCCTCTTAGTATAACAAACTACTTCTTTTATTGAGGATTTTTTTTTAAATTTTTTTTTAACATGTATAACTAAAAAAATGTACAAGACAGTGACAATTATTGGCAATGAGACATTAATAAGTATAGTTTTAGATTATTTTAAAAACTCTTTCCCGGTTAACTTAAAAATGTTTTAGGATTAAAACAAGCGATAAACAAAAAATAAAAGTTATAAATTAAAAGGTGGAGAAAAAGATGAACTATATATATATATATATATATGACAAAAGGCCAATCAGGAATTAAAAAGAAGGGGCCCTACCCTACATGAGCAATCCCATAGTACGAATTATTTTCACAAGAATCTTCCCTCTCACGATTTTTTTTTGCTTAAATTCCCACTCACAACTCACCAAGTACTCTTCCATGTTAGGTGTAAATAGAGCTTAATTTTCTTTCTCATACAGGTTTATATATCCTTTGCGGTAGCAGTACCTCTATTAGTCCATTATGTTCTTTTTCCAAATTTCCAAGTAGTGTGTGGTCCTCTTGGGCCCATCCAAGCCCTTCTTTGAGCCTCGTTGCACTAACCAAGAAAAAACAATGGCTGAAGAATTAGCAATTTGCACAGGATGATCAAGCTGGCTATTTATGATAGAACCACAAAAGAAAATCAACATAAGCAGTGACTGTATGTGCACTAGTGGTGAATGCCATTTTGGATAACTCTCAAAGATGTTGACTGGACTATTAAGCCTATATATGAATCAGCATATCAGATCTCTTACCCCTTTTTGACTAGCTAAGTATACATATACACTTATTATTTCCAAGAGGAAGAGAGAAATATGTAGGTTGTGCTCATGCTGTAGCTCAGAAAGCTCCATCTCAATGGTGTAAAAAACTATATACTCATTGATAGTGATCTGAAGGAGTAAAGTGTATTAGTTAATTTCCTCCCTCTTTTAATATGATACTTTGCTTCAAGAAGAAGAAGAGGAATCATTGCATTGCACCACACTAGACATGTTCCCATCTGCTGTATGACAAAGCAACTTTTTCATATTATTATTTAGCATCAGGTAGGTAAACCCCCAAGATAGAGGAGAAGGGGTTAAATTGTACCCTTGAAGTGGGTCCTGAGAATATCCTCCTTTCCTTATGATATGATTCCCATTGTTATCTCACTTGTTGCCCTCAAGTCTCATAGAATTTAGCTTTATGGCTTCATAACAACACCCAAAAGAAAATTTTCATGAAAAAGAGAAAAGAAAAGAAAAAAAAAATGAGAATGTGTTAATCATGTGATGTTTGGAAATAGTAATTGAAATAACTTTTTTTAGGAAGAAGTTTCTAAGTTGGTGGCTAAAATTACCTATCACTTTATCCATCGTCTCATGATGCTTCCTCTTTTCGTCATTCCAAACCTTTAGTTAGGACACAGAAATAGATTATATAAAGAGAAAACAAAGAGACCTGTACTCTAATACATATTTACGTGGTAAAAACTCTTCAAGTATATGAAAGCTTCAAAGAATCGAACAAAGTGTAACTATAACTTTATAACTCCCACATCTCAATATGATCGAAAGAATATCATCCAAAGTAAGACACAAAAATTATTATCTAATTGCATATATATTGAGATGCCACTAGAGCATAGGGAATATATGTCCTCTATTTATTTTATTAATTAATTTTTTTCCTTCTCCTTCAAAGCACATGCTTATCTTCAATAAGACAAGTCCCTCCTCCACTCTTATGCTTCTTTCTATTCATTGTCACACCCCCTACTTATAACCATTATAAAAAGAGATGAAACATGCATTTATGTACTCTATCTTCACTTTCCATTTCCTGTGAGAACTCATCTCCACATGTGGCTATCTAGCTACCATCGTAATTTTGATGGGGTTTCGGCCTTTTCCTGGTGTTTGGATTCCATGTGAAGTGGTTGTGTAGTACATTCATACCATGTCCAGTTTGTGGATAGTGGGACTACACCCAAATTGCTTCAGAGAAAATGAAAATAGTTCTAATTCTCTAGAGGACCACTGTACAAATTGAAGGACCATCTGCATGTATCTTTGCATATATTTGAGGATGATGGGGACATGGTGCAGTGTTTCATATAAGGAATAGGACGCTGGGCACTAAGGTTTAAAAAAATCAGAATCAGGTACAGGTCAATCTCTGTAGATACCAGATTAATGAGAGTTAAACTCATGACCTCTTAATTGTGAGATGTTGATCCTTTGTTTAGTTATATTCCTTGTCTGAAAATAGGTTTGATTTGTTTCACCTATGAGAATTTCTACCAATTCATTTTTTATTCATCGAAGCTCATCTTAGTTATAGCCTTAGTCTTGTCCTATCATCTGTTTAATGGAGTTCATCATTTGTAAACTGATATTTCAATTATTTTTGCATATTCTTTGATTAGATTAGACATGATTAAGATTGGTATTAAAAACGATATCAATGAAAATATGTCAATTGAAATTCTGAATCTTAGAATTGAGATTGGTAAAAAAAATTCTCACTATCTCTTATATTCATGAACCAAAATTGATGCCTCTTGGACGTTTGGGCCATTAGGTACCACCAGGATGGTCCCATTTTAACCATCCATCTAGGGCTAGACTTTTGAAAATTTGATTGACTTATGACCATAGGGTTTTCAACTATATCTAATTTTGTCTTTACATTATTCTTTCTCATTCACATCAGATAATCTTGCTTCCTCTTATGTAGGAAATCATTCTAACACAATTTATTGGTATGCTCGATAAGTCACTTGTTCGTAGAATCATCTTTTCTATTAAAAAAAAAAAAAAAGTAGGGATCAGTGTCAGGTTACATGGTATCTACACTAAAACTAGGCTTAATGATCATGAGTATCAACGAGGTGAGGATTTTCGTATTTCAAAGGAGGTAAAGCCGTTATTTCACACCCTTTGTGTCTGGCACAAGTGTTATGCATTTTCGCAAAAGTCTTTTTTCCATATTAAAAATAGGAGAAATATTCTATATGAGAGAGCACAATAGTTATCAGTTGACAACAACCACAACCCACAGTTAAGGGTTCATGAGTTGAATTCTCTGTGGGTTCATAACCTATATATAATAAAAATGTTTTCAAAATAAAAAAAAACTATAAAAAAAATGTAAAAGTCAAGAAATTTCAATTCAATTCCTTGACCAAATCCCACCATCACATAGCTTAGGGCCCTTCATCTTCTTTCTTTCTTTCTTTCCTTCCTCTTCTTCTTCTTCTTCTTCTTCTTCTTCTTCTTCTTCTTCTTTTTTTT
>NC_056563.1:29036454-29048380 GCF_013358625.1 Macadamia integrifolia | reverse complement strand
GCTGAACTGCCAGTGGTATCTGCTGTTGCAGTGAGAGGTAAGGTAAAATATGATTGTTTATTTGTTTTAGTTAAAAGGGTAAAAATGTCATTTCAAATTCTTTCTTAACGGTGACTGACGGTAGGGGGTCTGAGTCTAATTTGGTGAAAGAGAGGGGGTGTTCCTATAATACTGGCATTCTCCAGGGGTGGCGCTGTAAATTACCCATTAATAAATGATACCAAATATAACCATTATTTAAAATATGAACATGTTTTTATTTTTTAGTTTTTACTTTCTAATTTGGGGGGTAAAATAGGTATTCTACAATCATTAAAGGGTCGGGCTAGGCCAGTGCACAATAGGCCGGTCTCGATCGGGTGTTAAACGGTCGGTCTCGGTCGGGCGCCCGACGGTCCAAGTAGCAAAACCAAGACCGACCGTTTATAAACGGGCCGGGCTCAAGCCCAACACGTTTAATAAACAGTCCGGGCTCAAGCCCGACACGTTTAATAAACGGTCCGGGCTGGACCGGTCTATAAACGGTCGGTCCCGATCGATTTAGTCGGTTCGGGCCACGAATTGACACCCCTAGTTCATCATACTTAGAATCACATTTTGTGCATCATTATTACATGAAATCATTGGATTTATAAGGATTTACAAACTTTTTTCAAGAGAAAATGAGGGTTTCAATTTATTTCAAATTTCTTAGATCTACTCACGCTCAATGATTAAAAATGTTTAGATTTTTTATATGTTATGTAAAAACAAGTGTTCTATAACTTCCATGGAAAATTTTGATTTTTCTCAAAAAAATATATTTGTCTATCAATACCATACCCTTATCATTTTGAACATTTTCAACTCAATATATTTGTCTATCAATACGATACCTTCCACTTAAGTATTTATGCATTCTACATGTTATATATAACTTTTTTTAACTATTTTTTTATGCAAAAGTGTATAAAAATGTGTTCCCTATCCATTTATGTGCGTATCTTTAGCGTATCTTAGTGTATCTCCGATACGATACGATACCCTCCGATACGTATCTTAATTTTGACCGACCGATACGGTGACCGATACCGATACTTTAATCCTTGGGTATGAGTAAGGGTGTCAATCGGTCGGACTGGATCGATCTTGGTCGGGTCTAGTCGGGCCTATGTCTTCAGACCATGATCTACATATTTAAGGAATGAGTCGGTCTCGATCAATGTCGTGTTGGGTTCGATCGAATTACTTCAAAGAATGGATTTATATGCTTTGGAAAAGAAAGCATGGCTCCACAGCCTGGCTGCTACGACTGATTGTGTTTGAAGATGAGAGCCATAGGCTAACTCTACAAGCCAATAAGTTTGACTCTCTCCCACCAACGCCTAAGAAGATAGAAGATGCAATTGGATCACCTCCTGAGCTCTAATGGGATTTCTCATAATCGAGCTATAATCTGGTCTTAAATGGGATAATATACCAATAAGGCCTTAAATGGTCTTTACTTTTCTAAGATTTAAGATACTTTAATTTATTTTGTTAAATCATTGACAATTTCAAAAAAATATTACACTTAATTATAGTCAATAATTGATAAAAATATAAATATATATCCCATGATATCCCAAAAAAATCAAAAGACCTATATAAATGGTTGGGCTAAATGCGTTGGTCAGAGTTGGGTTTGTAAATGGGCTGGGCAGGTCAGCAGGCCCATCGGACTTACCCTTTGCACTGTGTACTACATATTCATAAATGGAATAGACTTAGACCTGATCTATTTGTTAATCAAATTGATTTAGATCGGATCATAAACGTGTCAAGCTCAAACAGATCTACTAGTGCGGGTTCAAAATTGACATCGATAGGTATGAGCATGACCCTGAAAAGGATCTAGCCTGGCATAAAATTGGCTATAGAAACTTTGAGAAACGTTCAAGAGAGAAAAACTATTAGAGGATTAGAACAACAGTACAACACAGACGAACGTTTGAATGAATGAAATGGACTGGATCCAATCAACATCATATACCAAATTGACGGTCACAAAGGATACCAATCGAATCAACGTGAAATCCGTGGAATTGGCAATGGCATTTCCGTAGCAGAGATGCTGTCTAGGACTCTAGAACCGTATCTTTTCCCTCTCTCTCTCTCTCTCTCTGTCCTTCTTTATCCTTAGCTGTGGCCTGTAGGCTCCCTTGGCATAGGATCGGGAGGAAACAACGAGGGAGAGTCTCGTAGTCCGACGTGGCTATCACAAAGCATTTTGTCCAGTCCTGCCATTATCCACGTGGCACTACAAAAGAGCAGTGATTCTGTTCGTGCCTTTTTTTTTTTCTGAACAAGCTGTTCGTGCTTATCCGTTACACAGAACTCTGTAAGGCATCAACACGTGTCCGAATAGACTATACTAGAAAAATAGAATCGGCTCGGCTCCGACTTCGACTCGGCTTGATTTGACGGGTCAGAGTAAGAGAGAGAGAGAGAGAGAGAGAGAGAGAGAAGAGATGGCGGTGTGGTACGAGGACCGCGTTTTTTAAAAGAAAAGCGTACGAGGACAGCGTCGGTGGCTATCCCCACGGTGGGGATTCGAAGGGATAAAAAAGCCGACTTAACCCGTACGGGGTCCGGCATTATTCATTGATTGTGGACAGGTAAGGTTTTAGAACAACTTGACTCTGTACGGTTCCAGTAGAGGACCGTCCGTTCTGTTCAGAATACAGCTGGCTGCCTTTGAATTATTTTTTTCTTGGGAGATGTTACACGGAAACCAGAAAGCAGACGCTCTAAACGGTTCCAATCTTCTGCGGGCTTCTCTCTCTCTGCGGGGGACCACGAGCCAATGATGCATATACTGAACCGCCGGTCAGAGAGAACGATTCTAGTTTTGATCAATTCAATGATTTTGCACGTGTACACATATCTCATTATCTTATGACATCATGTATACAAATTTTTTTTTTTGGTGGAAATCATGTATGCAAATTTGGTTGCTCTTTTTGGTTCATTTGTTTCTCTCAATATTTCTTTTTAATTATTAAAAAATAATAGAATTTTGTTATTAACGATGATAAAATTAAAAAAATAAATATTTGGTTCTTTATTTTATTTGATTCGTAAATGAGAAATTAGGTTTGATTCCTTGGTTTTAGTTCATAAATTGAAACCAAATCGAACAAAAAAAAAAAATTCAAATTTTAAAACCAAAAGATCAAACCGCTTTACTTTGGTTTTAAACATCCGATTTCGTTTGTAAATTGATATCCTTAGTTTTTATTATTTTTATCCAATGTTATTTCATTCGATCTTAATCTCTCGTTAATATGTGAATAGTTCTTTTTCTTCTTGTGTTTCGTTTTTGTTTTTTGTTTTTGTGTGTGTGTGTGTGTGTGGACAACAAAAATGCAATTGAATGCATCTATTTGTGTGTCTAGGGGATTGAAAATGCAATAAATATATATATATATATATAATATAAATAATATGATAGTTGTATAAATAACATAGTAGAGTCTTTGTTTAATTTCTCCACCAAATCCTCTACACATCTTATATCTAATTCTAAATTGCATGATAAAACTTATTGCTAAACTATTAAAGCAAACCTTCCCCACCCATACTCTTTTTGGCAAATTTACATTTTATGCTTTCTATTCATTTTTCCAAAAATCTTTATTTTCCTCTCACTTCTTATTTCTCTTCACTTATTCTCTCTGATGTGTAGGGAAGAAAACAAAATCTTCTTAAACGTAACCTCTTTCTTTTCCCTTCCACCCTCCAGGAAAATAAAGAAATTTTATTTCTGCTTCACACCTTTGTATTGCATAAATGATATTTCTTTTATTTATCTATTTTCTTTATTTTTTAGGTTTTTTTTTTTTTTGGATTGTATATGCAGAAGGCTTGGGCGACTTACCGTAAGGTGTTGATGAGTCACCCGATTGGGCACATGAAGAGAGTCTATATGGGATCCATCAAATGGTGTTTCCCACTTCCTGTGTGTTTCCATTACATGCATTAAAATGTTTGTTTGCCTAGTTCATCAACACAAGTTTTTCATTGCGATGTTACTCAAAGGAACTGTCAAGGAGACTTCATATTATTGGAGCATATATAACCCTTTTTTTTTTTATATTAGAAAAAGATTAATTTTTAGAGAGTGATTTAAAGGTTGAAATGATGAGATAGATTGAAAATATCGCCAATGATTGGATCAATCTCAACAAGGGTAGGCAGGCAAGTAGGCTTGGGTCATTGATATACCAAATCACTTTGGTGCACTTGAATATGAGACATATCAATCTAAGAGCATGATATAAACTATTTTTTTTTCTTCATAAATGATATAAACCCTTTCGCATAACACAAGTAATGAGTGTAAGAAGGAGATTTATTTTATTCTATCTTTTAAGGATAAAGCCATCTAGGTCAATTTTATTAATGAGAAGAGGGACTAGTACAAGATTCAACTATGATTGTAGCATCTCCTTAGAAAATATATGTAGGCATCCATAAAATGAGATTACAAATTGATGACGCACTTTGAAGACAAGATTAATATTCCAACGATGTAATGAACTATATAAAATGCATCAACAACAAATTTTAAATCACCTTGAAAAGTGACAAATGATATTGAGCATTATGATTTTGATTAATTTAATGACGGACAATTGTTAATGACAATACAATTTTGGGTTGGAGTTTCATTGATTTGGTGGATCTATTGCTTGCATCATAATCTATCCGTTATTATAATCAATTTGGCACTTCAATCTTTCATAATAACGAGTTGAGGTTTCGAAAAATCTAAAATGTTTATTCAATAGCAATTCATTAATGCATATTTCGGTTTCATACATGGTGAGTCATGACCATATAGTTGAGATAGATCAACAAAATTGATAGACAGCTTATCAAAGGGATTTGCAATTGATCTCATCCAACAACAGCTACCTAATTAGGTTTTAGAAACTGGAAATGGCCTTCAAATTGGTTCTAATCGGATTGAACTTGACTAGAGTTAGTATAAAAATTATCAATATCAACCAAGAACAAGCAAAAACCCTAAAAAAGATGTATGAAATGGCCAATTCCAAGTGACTTGAATTGGACCGAATTTAGTTTCAATCCGATTTTAAAATTTTAAACTTATTATTATTGGTGGATCTTCCAAGAATCAAAAGACACAAGTGATGCACAAAGGTATTCAAAAAGCAAAGAAATTAGATGTCACTTTTATCGACGATAAAAGCTCTTATAATAAATGCTTAATTTCTATAGCTCACCAATTAACAACCCATGCTAGAGTCGAGAAAATATCCAAACATGTAGATTCCCAACCAAAAAAAAAAAAAAAAAACCTATCAATCGTAATCCAAGCGGTGAATCCGAATCAATCAAAGATCCGAATCAACAGATTCTACCAATACGATTCCAAATTCTTTAAACCTTTTATTTTCATTCGATCACAATCCAAGCAGCTGAAAGATAAGAACTTCATGAAAAAGTTTCCACTCAAGTTGCCATAAAAAAGTATATTCCAGAAGACTGAAGAGTGTCTCCGTCCGAATAATTCCCGAATCCGAATTTGCTAACTATGCTATGAACCCAAACCCTGAAGACTGTATAGTACTGTATTAGTATTATACGGTACCACTGGCCATCCGTAGTTTACGCTCCAGGCAAGCGCGTGGGCCTGGCACCGAGCAGGCGAGCACTCACTTTTTTAGAGAGAGAGAGAGAGAGAGAGAGAGAGTGGAGAAGGGGGATATAAATGTAATTTAAGCGGTTTGGGATACTCTGTTAGAAATAGAATATTTTGGCAAGAAGGTACAGGGAAGGTGGAGGGAGGAGAAATGGTGGTTTTCCGGAGATTGGTCATAGGAGGAACTGACCAGTAACCATTTAAGGGAAAAAGAAAGAGGAGACCTTAAAGGGCATGAAATAAAGCGGAGTGACGTTGCTATATATTCCGTAATTCTTCTCTGTAGCTTTTTTACTAATTTTCCCTCTACTCAAACCGTGAATTAGTTTTCTTTGTTGAAGGGATAGCGATTATTCTCTCTTTCTCTCTCTATTTCGTTGTTCTCGTGTTTCAGATTTCGTCCGTACCTCAATCATCTATCCTCTTCTCTGGTTTTATTTCTAAAGCCCTTTATTTTCAATTATATTCACCATTTTGCCAGCCCAGAATGAGAGAGAGAGAGAGAGAACCGAAGAAGTGGGGACAAAACCCTAACGAAGGAAACGAAAGGAAAGCAAAGGAAAGGAAAGCGGTGTGAAATGTTCAAGTAGACAACTTTTCGTTTACTTGTTCTTCTATGTGGTTATTTTACAGTTTTTGAGAGAGATCTGATGAGACTTTGAGAGCTTAGTTGGAATCAATTATGGTTTTCTTCGGTTCAGTTCACTTTTATTCTTTCGCAGCAGTTTGTAGCAGTAATCCGTGGAAGATCGACAAACAGAACTGAGAATTTTGGCTGGCGGCGAGAAATTCCGACAATAATAGTTTTTTTTTTTGGTTTGGGTTTGTTGTGGATTTAGGATGGGTTTGATTTCTGGTTTTTCGTGTCGTTGAAGTGTTTGTTTCGCTGAGTAGATGGAGATCAGGAGGTAGGGCATGCAAAGTTATATGGAGGAGAGAAGATCTAGAAGTCCGTAAAGGTATGGAATTCATTTCGATTTGATTAAAGATCATCCTGGTTTAATGAGTTGATAGAAGTTAAGGTTCGAAGTAGGTTGCCTTGAGATTCGTAGTTTTATCTTCTCTCTTTTTCGTTTAATTTACTGTCCAAACTAACTGCCGCAAGAGTAGTACACGGCTCTAGTCCTGATGTTCTAGTATTTTATCTTTGTATGTGATATGGGGTTTGAAGGAGTGAGGAGCTAGGTTATCTGAAAGAACGAATTTTGAATCACATAAACTGAATTCTTGGGGATTTTTTTTTTCTTTATTAGAGTCGTCTTCTTCTTCTTCTTCTGTTTTCTCCCTTTTTGTAATGATATCCATTTCTCGTTGTGAAATCTAGGCTGCGAAGTATCGCAGTTTGAACTTTTTTGAAACCCATCTGTGTCGAGGTCGTTCTTCCAATTTTCTGTACGATTCACGGTTGACGAATGGAAGACGTGGGTGCGCAAGTCGCTTCCCCTATTTTCTTTCAAAAGGCACTTCCTGGTCGATTCTGTGAAGCGCCTCCTTTGGCGAAGAAGCGTGATCTGCCATGGCAAGCCGCTTCTTTTAACCAACAAGCGCAGCAGCGGTTCAACTCCCCTCCTCAACAGGTGAAGGGTAATTGGAGCCCTAAGGTTTGGGACTGGGATAGTGCGAAGTTTATTGCCAAGCCCTCGGAGGTTGACGTTCTCCGTTTGGGGACACCTGTAGCTGTAGTTGAACCTGGAAAGAAGAAAAATGTGGATGAGCAGGTTTTGAAGAAGAATACTGGTGATGAAGATGGTGAGAACCTCACGTTGAAGCTTGGTGGCAGTTTATATTCAGTCGAGGAGAATGCATCGAGACCCAACAAACGAGTCCGATCTGGCTCTCCTGGTGGCGGCAGCTACCCAATGTGTCAGGTAGATGATTGTAGAGGAGATCTGTCAAATGCAAAGGATTATCACCGTCGACATAAGGTGTGTGAGCTTCACAGCAAGACCACCAAAGCACTTGTGGGGAAGCAGATGCAGAGGTTCTGCCAGCAGTGTAGCAGGTTTGTGCTCAGTATCATGAGAAATTTTAGTTTTAATCTTTTTCTGCCTGCAATGGGTATTTCCCTTTTACTAACCTATGTTAAGGCTGGGTGTTACTTGTCCCGGTGGTTTTCTTTGAACAAACTTGTAAAATTGAGTGGTGTTGCCTTTCGCAGATTTCATCCCCTTTCTGAATTTGATGAGGGTAAGAGAAGCTGTCGGCGTCGGCTTGCTGGGCACAACCGGAGGAGGAGAAAAACCCAACCAGAGGATGTTTCCTCAAGGTTAATGGTACCTGGAAGCAGGGAGAACACTGGTAGTGGGAACCTTGATGTTGTCAATTTGTTAACCATTTTAACTTGTTTGCAAGGTGAGGAAATCTTGTTTTTTCCCCCCTTGAGAATTGCCTCCAAAGTTGCAATCTCATAGTATTTATATAGACGCATATGATTGCAAATGCAGGGAATAATGTAGATAAAAGTGCAAATAGTCCGCCAATACTACCCGACAAGGAGCAGCTCATCCAGATTATCAGCAGGATTAATAATTCACTACCTCATGCTGTCAATTCTGCTTCTTGGTCACCAACGGGAAGTTTTGACCTAAATGTTTCACAAGAAGCTCCGTCAGACCTCTCTAATAAAATTAATGGCAGCATATCTGCTCCATCAACCACGGATTTGCTTGCTGTTCTTTCAGCTGCGTTAGCATCATCTTCTCCTGATAGTGTTGGGCTTAGGTCTATAAGAAGCAGCCATGGCAGTCATGATGACAAAGCCAAATTAAACACCTTAGACCAGGATGCTAGTATTGCCTCACAGAAGGAATCGACTTCAAAGTTTCCATTGGTTGGAGGAGAGAGGAGTAACAGTGACTTCCGGTCTCCAATTGAAATTTCAGATAGCCAGATTCAAGAGTCTCGACCGAGTTTGACGTTCCAGCTTTTTAGCTCCTCTCCTGAGGGTGATAGCCCACCGAAATTGGGTTCTTCTGGGAAATATTTCTCCTCTGACAGCAGTAATCCTACGGAAGAGAGGACACCGTCATCATCACCTGTTGTGCAAAAACTATTCCCATTACAGACTCGAACAGAAATCATGAAACATGAGAGGTCAATCAGTGGAGAAGACAATGGTACAATTGAGGCCAGCACTACTCGTGGTTGGAGCTCAGGGCTGGAACTCTATACAAGACCAAATGGCAGAGTTGAAAACTGTTCAGTTCAAAATCTCCCATACCAGGCAGGCTACAGTTCTTCCTCTGGGTCTGACCAGTCTCCTTCTAGTTCAAATTCTGATTCTCAGGTAATAATCCAAACCCCCCCCCCCCACCCCAAGTTGGTTAAAGGTTGTGCACACACATTTCCGTCTCTTTGTTCAGTTTTTGTTGGAAGGAAGCATGATTTCATTTTGCTTCTCTACAGGACCGTACTGGACGGATCATTTTTAAATTATTTGGTAAAGATCCTAATGATTTTCCTGGGACACTACGTACACAGGCAAGTAATGGTTATTTTTTTATTTTTAACGGTACATTAAGTTCACGTAAAATTAATAGTTCAATGGTGCTGATTGCTATTGTTATTTTCAGATTTTTAATTGGCTTTCTCACAGTCCATCTGAAATGGAAAGCTACATTAGGCCTGGATGTGTGGTTCTTTCGGTTTATTTGTCAATGCCTTATATTGCCTGGGACCAAGTGAGTGAGTTGTGCTTTACATGAATGAGCGCTTGTATTTTAGTGTTTTGTCCTGAGTCTTGACCAGTGGCAGGGGCTATTTGCAATTTGCAGCTCCAGGAAGACCTTCTACAGCGTGTCGACTCACTAATACATGATCAAGAATCTGGTTTTTGGAGGAGTGGAAGGTTTCTGGTTCAGGTGGATGGGCAGTTAGTATCACATAAAGATGGTGAGTGCAGGTTGATTATGTATTTCTAATGATATGACGTAATCAGGGAGATCATGTTTTCATTTTTCCTGTTTCCTTTTGAGATTGATAATTCTATATCCAATATCTAAACAGGAAGGAAAAATGGTTTTACTTGAAGGGCCGCTATTGCATTTGGGAATTAGGATATATATATATATATATATATATTTTTTTTTACTGATGTAGCTGGAAGCTTTCTAATGGTGCCTCTTGCAATCAACCTTCAGGAAAGGTCCATCTGTGCAAATCTTGGAGAATGTGGAATGCTCCTGAGATAATCTCTGTCTCTCCATTGGCTGTCGTGGGTGGGAAAGAGACATCTCTTGTGTTGAAGGGTCGAAATCTGACTGTTCCGGGCACCAAGTAAGTGATTTTAATTTTGTGGGAATAGATGTGAGAAATGCCACCTCTTCATTGCCATAGTAATTTTTTTTCTATGCAGAATCCATTGCACCTATATGGGTGGATACCTGTCGAAGGAAGTTTCTGGATTGTCCTATGAAGGCACAATGTATGATGACTCAAGCATAGAAAGTTTTAAATTTTCTGGAGGATCTCCTGGTGTTCTGGGCCGCATTTTCATAGAGGTAGCATTGAGATTCAGTTGGATGGCTTGATTGAAATGAATACGACAAATAATAAATTATCTTTCAAGTTAATTGGTGGTTCTTTTTATTGGGAAACATATGTGGTTGATATGTGTGACTTATCTGCCCAGGTAGAGAATGGTTTGAAAGGAAACTGCTTTCCTGTTATAATTGCTGATGATACCATCTGTCAAGAACTCAAAGTCCTTGAATCTGAACTCGGGGCAGATACTAGAATGGCTTGTATTTCGGAAGATCATCTTCAAGATTTTGGGCAGCAAAGATATAGGGAGGATATTCTGCGCTTCTTAAATGAACTCGGATGGGTTTTCCAGGGGAAGAGCACTCTGAGGTCTGAAGGTCTGGGTTCTTCATATTTGCGGTTCAGATATCTTCTTTCCTTCTCAGTTGATAGGGACTGGTGTGCTCTGATTAAGACTCTCCTGGATATACTTGTGGAGAAAAACTCAGGGAAGGATGGACTGTCAAGGGAGTGCATGGAGGCACTCTCTGAGATTCACCTATTAAACAGGGCAGTGAAGAGGAAGTGTCGGAACATGGTTGAATTGCTTGTCCACTATTCTTTCAGTAGCAGTAATGGCACCCAAAAATACATGTTCCCCCCAAATTTGGCCGGACCAAGTGGTGTCACACCTCTGCATTTAGCTGCTTCTATGAAAGATTCAGAGGAGTTGGTTGATGCTTTGACAAATGATCCACAAAAGGTAACATTATTTTAGATGTAAAGTTTCCAGAGATCATAGTTCTGTTGCAGTTTTAGTATGTCTTTCACGTAAGGTTTTGATCATTCTCCCGAAGCTAGCTTACAAATTTTGTTGTCCCTTTTGTTTGGAATGGATTTGTTATATAGATTGGATTGAGCTGCTGGGCCTCACTATTGGATGCAAGTGGACAGTCCCCATATGCATATGCATCGATGACGAACCACCACTCATACAACAAGCTGGTGGCTCGGAAGGTTATTGACAGAAAACATGGTCAGGTCACGGTCATGGTTGGGGATGAGATGTCCTTAGATCAGTCATGGATAATAGCGGAGCAGGCTGAGAGACGAGGAATCCAGTCTTTGCAAAGGAGGCAGTCTTGTACTAGATGTTCGGTTTTGGAGACCAGATACAAGAAGCGAATGGCAGGTGCGCATGGGTTGCTTCAGCGGCCCTATATCCATTCAGTCCTGGCAATTGCCACAGTCTGTGTTTGTGTGTGTGTCTTCTTCAGATGCCTCCCTGTGATTGGGTCTGTTGCTCCCTTCAAGTGGGAGACTTTGCAATATGGTTCAAGTTAGACTGCTGACCAGGTGGAGATAATAAGCTTGACAAATCTTTAAAGGGTAAAGAGATTAGGTCCCAGAAGAGGAGATGGGGAGTGGTCTGTTGAGTTTCAGATTCTGCGTGCTTCTCACCCATCTTGAATGGGTTCCTGTGGGTTTAGGTTACTTTTGGCCTATTTGTGTAGATAGGTGGATAGGGGATCGGCATCTTTCATTGCCCATAAGATTTGATAAGGAACCCTGAAAAGAGTGTAATTTGGGATTAGCAAAGGAAGGCAGGGGGGAAGGGGGAGGGGCAGAAGAAGAGAATGGCAAGAAGGGAACCTCTTAGCCCCTCCCCCACTGGCTCCCCTCTTTCCTGTTTTTTTTACACAGGGAAAGCGGAGGGCAGAGGATTAGATTGTTTGTACGTAAGATATCATTTTCCCGGTGTCTCTTTCCTTTTTT